>NC_086452.1:254875694-255008194 GCF_028390025.1 Pseudophryne corroboree | reverse complement strand
GCCAAATCACCGTGCTTAGTATCTCTGTACAGTATGTTCTATTAGGGTACTAACTAGCTGTTCGTGCCAATTAGTACCCTAATACAACATACTGTACAGAGATACGAAGTACTGTGATTTGGCATCCAGTTAAAAGCTGTTCGTGCTAATTAGTACACTAGTAGAACATACTGTACAGAGATACTAAGGATGGTGATTTGGCATCTAGGAACTTAGAGAGGATCTTTTATCTCTCCATTATACATAGAAAGATTAAACCTGCCACGGTACGTTACAAGCTGTTCGTGCGAATTAGTACACTAGAAGGACATACTAGGGACTCGGACTCCTACAGTACTTGCATTTCAAAAGCACGGTATTTTCCACCACCTCCCGCTAGCCCATCGCCCTTCCCCCCTGGGAGCCTGCACAGGTCATGCAGTAGACAGGGAGGGAGTTATTCACATAAACCATGGCAAAGCTGCAGGAGCGGTTGTCCTGTTAAGGTTCTTTGCACCGTACGGTACACATACAATTCTGTAGCAGGGCAGACTCCATTGAAATGGCTACCGCCTGTGACTCCTTGCCCCATGGAGACCCTCGGTTATGGAGCAAGTAACAGCACAGATGTTGTAGGTCACGGGGCAATGCTGAAGGAGCGTCAGAATCCCCTAGCTAAAATACACAGGGTCGATAGGGATATGTGAGGTCTACACATTTAACGATACCCCAGACCCCATTGCATCACAAAGTGACAAAATGTCCAAGGCACATGAACCTGCACCTTGTGTCAGCACTCAGCTATGGAGCGAGTGACGACATAGGTTTTGCAGGCTACTGGGCGGTGCTGAAGGAGCGTCAGAATCCCCTAGCTACCTGTAAAATACACAGGGGTGATGGGGTTAAGCGGGGTCTATGCACATAATTCTACAAGGCAGGGGTTCATGTGCCTCGGACATTTTGTCACTTTGTGATGCGATGTGGTCTGATGTATGGTTATGTGCATAGACCTCACTTATCCCTATCGACCCTGTGTATTTTAGCTAGGGGATTCTGACGCTCCTTCAGCATTGGCCCGTTCTTTGAACACGGTATTTTCCACTGCCTCGCACTACCCCCATCCCACTTTCCTCTTCCCCCTGGGAGCCTGCACAGTTCATGCAGTAGACAGGTAGGGAGTTCCGATCCGGTTACAAGACCAGATTTATGTGAAACCTGTGTGTACCCTTCCATTGAATGTATAACAAAGAAAAAAAATTATAATAAAGTGAATGTCACGGGAACTCGGACGCTCAGGCTATACGTGTATTTCAAAAGCACCGTGTTTATGCATTGTACATACTTCCTTTTACACAATTAGTTGCGTCTCCATACACAATCTTGCGTCTGCATACACAAGTGTTTTAACATGTTCGTTTGTGTCTGTATAAACTCTTTATATTGAGAACTCTCACCGTCTGACCATTGGTCACCATCTATTAACATTACAGTCGTCACTGACCATTTGCCAGAGCTGTAGATCAATCCGCCGCTATGCGATCGAAAGTACTGTATTAGTGGAGCATTAGCCACCCAGTGGTGGAGATGTGTAATGCATGCTGAGTATCTAGAATCGCCTCAACGCGCCTGCCTGTGATTAAACTCAGCAAGCAAAGCTATCGCCTTAGCGTGACTAAATGTCCGTCTAGGCGGAGAAACGGTCAAGATAAAGGTGTCTACATCTGTATGTGTTTATGTATGTATATATATATATATATATATATGTATATATATATATATATATATATATATATATATATATATATATATATATATACTAGGTGATTCATCGCGCCCTACGGGCGCTCTTCACACCGTCGTAAGGGGCTACGCCCCGTTAACCCTTGCACACCCTTGTGGCGTGCAATATTTTTATGATATGGAGTATTACATCCAATCATAATTGTGTGAGTGGTTAAATATTGCACGGACAAAGGGCGTGCAATGGTTAAGGGGTGGATTCCCCTTGCAACGGCGTGAACAGCGCACGCATGGCCTGGTGAATCACCTAATAGGTGCTTTGGTTGGGGGAGTAGGGGGTGCGGGGAAGAGGCGGATGGGATCCTGGGGTGCCACGGGAGGGGCGGTTGCGGTGTTGCCGCAGGTGGGGGAGGGTGCATGGGTGCCGCGGGTGGTGGTCCAGAGGCGCTGTGGGTGGGGGAGGAGCAGTTGCGGGGTTGCCCCAGGTGGGAGAGGGGTGGATGCGGTGGTGTGGCAGGAGGTACGGTTGCGGGGTCACTGCGGGTGGGGGAGGGGGTCTGGAGCTATTGCGGGCACTGGAGGGGGTGTGTGGTGGAGCCGCTGATGGGGCCCGGAGGTACTGCGAGTGGGGGAGGGATGGGTAATGCTTATTCTGCTTCTCCTCCTGTCAGCAGCTAAGCTGCTGTCCTCCTTTTGGCAGCGGCTCTCCCAGAGACTCGCACAGCAGCCAGTCACTATTGTTCGCGCCGGTGTCCCAATGTGCCGCATTACGGGGAAGAAGATGTACGCAATAAACTACAGCTCCCAGCAGCCCTAAGGGGCGGAATGCTTTGGCGCTAAGGGCTGCTGGGAGCTGTAGTTTATGTAGTGCGTCTACTTCCCTGTAATGCGGCGCGTTGGGACCCCGGCGCTAACAATAGTGACTGGCTGGCAGAACTGTGTGACTGGCTGAATCAATGTAAAAGGTGAGAGTGCTGTGCAGTGTCAGTGACACTACACACATGCAGCAGCGCCGGAAGCACAAAGCCTCCTCTCCCCCTCGGCGCCGACAGCACAAAGCCTCCTCTCCCCCTCGGCGCCGACAGCACAAAACCTTCTCTCCTCCCTCCCCTCCCCTGTGTGACATTCAGTGGCCGGGCGGGAGCCAAAGTGGGTGGAGCTAGATGGGAGTAAGGGGCGGAGCTACACGGGACCATGCTGCAGCAGGAGGATGATCTGCTACAGCTTCGGTCAGCCAGACTTCATTAGATAAGTGTCTGGAAAGAGAGTGTGTGTGTGTGTGTGTGTGTGTGTGTGTGTGTGTGTGTGTGTGTGTGTGTGTGTATATATATATATATATATATATATATATATATATATATATATATATATATATATATATACAGGGTCTGTGTATACTGTATATGTGTGACTGTGTATGTGTGTAAACGGTACTGGGAGAGGGGGCATTACGTGTGTAAGCGACACTGGTATAGGGGGTGTTACGTGTATAAGCGTCACTGGTACAGGGGGCGTTACGTGTGTAAGCATCACTGGTACAGGGGGCGTTATGTGTGTAGGCGGCACTGGTACAGGGGGCGTTACGTGTGTAGGCGGCACTGGTACAGGGGGCGTTACGTGTGTAAGCGGCACTGGTACAGGGGGCGTTACGTGTATAAGCGTCACTGGTACAGGGGGCGTTACGTGTGTAAGCATCACTGGTACAGGGGGCATTACGTGTGTAGGGGGCGTTATGTGTGTAAGCGGCATTGGTACAGGGGGCCTTACGTGTCTAAGCAGCACTGGTACAGAGGGTGTTACGTGTGTAATTGTCACTGCTACAGGGGGCATTACGTGTGTAATTGTCACTGCTACAGGGGGTGTTACTTGTGTAAGTGTCACTGGTACAGGGGGGGGCGTGACATGTGTAAGCGTCACTGGTTCAGGGGGCATTACATGTGTAAGCGTCTCTGGTTCAGGGGGCATTACATGTGTAAGTGTCTCTACTACAGGGGTCATTATGTGCGCTGTGCGTTTGTAAAGTATGCGAGGGTGCAAATTAATAGTTTGCAGGGGGGGCGAACACTCTAGCACCTGCCCAGACTGCACAACCACTGCACTGCACTGTCACCTTTTACATTGATTCAGCGTCCATACATTACCCTCCATGATATCACCCTCTCTATCTGCTACATTAGCCATCTCGGGGCTTCCAGGGGGGCAGCACAGGTGCTGTGTTGCGGAGTCCTCTGGGGATCTGGGTGTGGCTGTGGTGGGGAGGCATTTCTGTGACATCACACGCAGAGCAGGGTCCAAGGTTCATAGAGTATGCGGCGCAGGGAGGCCTATGAAAGTCTTCCGCTGCACCGCTTTCATACACATCTATGCCGGTCGCCGCAGCAGCTTTTGTTCCACCTGCGGCGCGGCTAGGGAGTGGGGATTGTACAACGTTTCAATATTTCAATGGGACTTGATTGATACAGCGAGGACCATACCTCATATATCATCAGCTTGAGTCTGACATTCAGATATTCGAATATGGGGAAGATTCATATGTGTATAGAATCTAACTGGTTCGCAAGCATAAGGAACCTCGTCGGTCAGCAGCTTGAACCTGACACTCAGATTCAGGAGTGAAGGCAATTCAAATGGGTATAATGTCTAACCAATTTAGAACACGTGGTAGACCCTCCAGTGGTGCAGTGCTGACAGACAAGTCTCTGTATATATATATATATATATGTGTGTGTGTGTGTGTGTGTGTATATGTATATATATATATATATATATATATATATATATATATATATATATATATAATGTGTTAGTGTCACACAGACAGAATATACAATTTGGTGTTTTCCTGTGTGTTTCAGTCACCTCATATTGCTTAAATCTTCTGTTTTGTGTCCTGTGTTTACTGTCAAATAACAGGGGTTTTTTGCAGATATTGTGTTTGTCTGGCTATATTGTACCGTTACGCCCTACGGCTACATTCCGTATAATATCTGCTACACAGGGCGGGAAATCAGCGGACGCTTCTGCAGTACTAGCGCCACGGATTTACCTCAGGGGGAAGTTTTAGCTGCTGGTTCAGGCGCTGAGTGCCATACTCCCAGTCTACCTGAGGTACCTGTGGCCAATTAAGACCCACCTTGGGCAGCGTTCTCAAGTATGTGGAGTAAACTTGTGACACGTATTGCGCCCCCTGTGGGACCTCCTGTGCCATTGCAGTCACATATTGTCCCTGTCGTTAATCTGCCCTGGGCGGATACTCTGTCTACCCAGTTACAGCAATTAAATCAAACCTTGAATCGACAAGTCTACCCCCCTCCCCTCTGGGGCCAAGGGGTCATCTAAAAGGGCCATTTCTTCCTCACAATCCATTAATATATCAGATAATTCTTCTGAGGATGGGGAATATACTGATCCGTCAGACACTGATACAGTTGCTTCTGATTAGGAATCTACAACCCAGGTTGATGTTCCTGACCTGGTGGAGGCTATTAAGTTAATTCTTCAAATAGATGATGACATTGAGCCTACTACTGTGTCTAAGAAACCTGACAAGTTCAAACGTCGGAAGGTTGCTAAGGTAGTCTTACCACATTCTGACCACTTAATTGACATACGTCAGGACTCCTGGTTGTCGCCAGGAAAAAGATTTTCCCTGTCTAAAAAGATGCTAGCTCGTTATCCTATCCCTGCGGAGTTGAGTAACAAGTGGGGAAACTCCACCACCGGTGAACTCTCATGTCGCCCGTCTTGTCGCCCATCTACTCTGCCTGTCACCACTGTCTCCTAACTGAAGGAACTGACGGATAAGCGTGTGGAGGGATGCCTGAAGTCTAGTCCCTCACTGGTGCTGTACATAGACCCACTATGGCAGCCTCCAGGGCTGCAAAAGGTATTGAAGCATGCGTTCAGGTAATTGAGGATGAGCTGCCTCAGGATTTTTCTGACACTGCCATACAATATCTGTCTTATATTACCACAGCCTCCCACTGTATTCAGGAGGAGGCCTCTGATGCAGGTGTAATGGCGGCGAAGGCATCTTCTACGTCCATCCTGGCTCAACGAAGTATGTGGTTGAGGTCCTGGAAGGTGGACCTGGACTCCAAAAAGACCTTGGAGGTGCTCCCTTTTAAGGGGGACATCCTATTTGGGGAGGATCTGAACAAAATTGTAACTGACTTGGCTACTGTCAAGACTGTCTCCCAAATACTAATCCTTCTGTTCTGAAGGCTAAGAATACCACCTTTTTAGTTCCTTTTGCCCTCCAGGAAAAGCAAAGGGTCAGGCGTATCTGCAACAGGCTCATGCTTCTAAAACCACTAAACCGAAATCTAAACAATCCTGGCCCGACCTTCAGCCTGCTTCCAAACAAGACAAGCTTGCTGCATGACGGGGCGGACCTCCCCCTGGGGGGGGGGGGCGCGCGACCCCAGGGTGGGAGGCCGACCCCAGGGTGGGAGGCCGTCTTCTGCAGTTTGCCCAGGCATGGTTAGAGACCATTTCAGACGCCTGGGTGCGTGAAGTTTTCTCTCACGGGTATGCAATCTCTTTCAAGAGACGTTCCCTTTGCCAGTTTTGCACAACTGTTATCCCTGTGGATCCGTTAAGTGCGCAAGCTCTTCACTTGGTTGTACTATCCCTCCTGGATACACAAGTGGTAGTGCCGGTACCTCTGTCCAAAGCCAAATGGGTCCTTCTGGCCTATACTCAACCTCAAATCATTGAACAAATTTGTGAGTGTCCAAATCCCGTAAGGAAACTCTGCGCTCTATTGTACTGGCCATGGAACCCGAAGACTCTATGGCAGAGCAGGCCAAACCGGTCCTCAAGATCTACCAACAGTTCATGTTTTCCAGGCCTCCTGGAGACCTGTAGAATTGTCAGTTAGGAATGGATGCAGCACATCTTAATTAGTAATGACTACACCTGTGCACCATCTAGGTGGTCTGGAAAATGTGAACTGTTGGTAGATCTCGAGGACTGGTTTGGCCAGCCCTGCTCTATGGTATCCCTGGACATACAGTATGCTTACCTGCACATACCTATTGCCATGTCGCATCAGCAATATCTGCGGTTTGCTATTGGCAACCTACATTATCAATTCCAGGTACTGCCTTTTGGATTGGCAACGGCCCCACAGATCTTCACAAAGGATATGGCTGTGATGACTGCTTTTCTCCGCCGTCAGGGAATCGGGATCCTGCCGTATCTGAGCGACCTTGCTGATCCTGGCAAACTCCCAAGAGGTTCTCCTTAGTCATCTGGAACTGACAGTCCAATTCCCACAAGCCCATGGGTTGTCTCCAAAGAAGGTCCTTAAACTTCAGGAAAGAATCAGATATTTCCTCTCTCCCAAGAGTGTCGATACACTAGGTGATGTAAGTACTAGGCCTCATGGTGTCGGCTTTCAACATGGTAGAGTACGCCCTCTGCAAAGATTATTCCTTTCCAAGTGGGACGGCCTGCCTCATCGGAACAGGTCTCACATGATCTCCTTGACTCCGGAGGTTCGTCTGTCACTGAGCTGGTGGCTACAGGACCAACAGTTGAGCAGGGGCCGTCCCTTCTGTATCTCCAACTGGATCCTCCTGACAACGGACGCCAGTCTGCGAGGTTGGGGCGCAGTGTTGGAGCAATACTCTCTCCAGGGTCGGCGGACCAGGGAGGAATCTCTCCTCCCAATAAACATTCTGGAATTGCGGGTAGTGTTCAATGCGTTGACACTGGCCTTGCCTCTAGTACAGAACAGGCCTGTTAAAGTACAATCAGACACCACCACCACGGTGGCTTACATAAATCATCAAGGCGGCACTCGAAGCTGCATGGCAATGCTGGAAGTATCAAAGATCCTACGTTGGGCGGAACGCCATCTGCCAGCAATATCAGCAGTGTTCATTCCCGGAGTCCTCAACTGGGAAGCGGATTTCCTCAGTCGTCAGGACGTTCACGCCGGAGAGTGGAGTCTTCATCTGGAAGTCTTTCAACTCCTAGTGGATAAGTGGGCCCTACCAGATGTAGACCTGATGGCGTCTCAACAAAATCACAAGGTTCCGGTCTTCCGATGAAGGACAAGGGATCCTCAAGCAGCGTTCGTGGATGCACTGGCAATTCCATGGAACTTTCAGCTGCCATATGTGTTCCTTCCAGTGTCACTACTGCCCAGGGTACTGCGGAAGTTCAAGCAAGAATTAGGAATACTATTTCTAGTCGCTCCAGCGTGGCCCAGACGGCATTGGTTTTCTGACCTGTATGGTCTCTCTCTATAGAGCGTACTCTTCTACTTCCTTAACACCCAGACCACCTCGTTCAGGGCCCTTGTGTCTACACAGACCTAGCCAGACTGGCTTTGATGGCGTGGCTCTTGAAGCTTCACTCTTGAGGGCTAAGGGATTCTGAGGCGGTTATTCAAACTATGTTGAGAGCTCTTAAACTGGCTTCTGCACGGATTTATTATAGGGTCTGGAATTCTTACTTCACCTGGTGTGCTGGTAAGAATTATGATGCATATACACTGCTCAAAAAAATAAAGGGAACACTAAAATAACACATCCTAGATCTGAATGAATGAAATATTCTTATTAAATACTTTGTTCTTTACATAGTTGAATGTGCTGACAACAAAATCACACACAAAAATGATCAATGGAAATCAAATTCATTAACCCATGGAGGTCTGGATTTGGAGTCACACTCAAAATTAAAGTGGTAAAACACACTACAGGCTGATCCAACTTTTATGTAATGTCCTTAAAACAAGTCAAAATGAGGCTCAGTAGTGTGTGTGGCCTCCACGTGCCTGTATGACCTCCCTACAATGCCTGGGCATGCTCCTGATGAGGTGGCGGATGGTCTCCTGAGGGATCTCCTCCCAGACCTGGACTAAAGCATCCACCAACTCCTGGACAGTCTGTGGTGCAACGTGGCGTTGGTGGATGGAGCGAGACATGATGTCCCAGATGTGCTCAATTGGATTCAGGTCTGGGGAACGGGCGGGCCAGTCCATAGCATCAATGCCTTCGTCTTGCAGGAACTGCTGACACACTCCAGCCACATGAGGTCTAGCATTGTCTTGCATTAAGAGGAACCCAGGGCCAACCGCACCAGCATATGGTCTCACAAGGGGTCTGAGGATCTCATCTCGGTACCTAATGGCAGTCAGGCTACCTCTGGCGAGCACATGGAGGGCTGTGCGACCGCCCAAAGAAATGCCACCCCACACCATTACTGACCCACTGCCAAACCGGTCATGCTGGAGGATGTTGCAGGCAGCAGAACGTTCTCCTTGGCGTCTCCAGACTGTCACGTCTGTCACATGTGCTCAGTGAGAACCTGCATTCATCTGTGAAGAGCACAGGGCGCCAGTGGCGAATTTGCCAATCTTGGTGTTCTCTGGCAAATGCCAAACGTCCTGCACGGTGTTGGCCCTTATACCACCCTCATGAAGTCTGTTTCTGATCGTTTGAGTAGACACATGCACATTTGTGGCTTGCTGGAGGTCATTTTGCAGGGCTCTGGCGTTGCTCCTCCTGTTCCTCCTTGCACAAAGGCGGAGGTAGCGGTCCCGCTGCTGGGTTGTTGCCCTCCTTTGGCCTCTTCCACGTCTCCTGATGTACTGGCCTGTCTCCTGGTAGCGCCTCCATGCTCTGGACACTATGCTGACAGACACAGCAACCCTTCTTGCCACAGCTCGCATTGATGTGCCATCCTAGATGAGCTGCACTACCTGAGCCACTTGTGTGGGTTGTAGACTCCGTCTCGTGCTACCACTAGAGTGAAAGTACCGCCACCTTTCAAAAGTGACCAAAACATCAGCCAGAAAGCATAGGAGCTGAGAAGTGGTCTGTGGTCACCACCTGCAGAACAACTCCTTTATTGGGGGTGTCTTGCTAATTGCCTATAATTTCCACCTGTTGTCTATTCCATTTGCACAACAGGATGTGAAATTGATTGTCAATCAGTGTTGCTTACTAAGTGGATAGTTTAATTTCACAGAAGTGTGATTGACTTGGAGTTGCATTGTTTTGTTTAAGCGTTCCCTTTATTTTTTTGAGCAGTGTACTTTCAAAACCTCCAGACTTTTGGCTTTTCTGCAACAGAATCTGAACTTAGGCCTTCGTCTGGCCTCCGTGAAGGTTCATATTTCTGCCTTGTCTGTGTGGTTCATACTTTCACTCAGGGTGTTTTATGGATTCAACCTTCCTATGTCCCTCCGGTGGCTCCATGGTATGTCTGTTTTTGAATGCCCTACAAGAGTCTCAATTTGAACCTCTGAAGTATGTGGACCTTTTAAACATCTTATTCTTAAGGTCGTGTTTCTGCTGGCTATTGCCTCTGCTAGGAGGGTGTCTGACTTGGGCGCTTTGTCCTGTCGCCCACCCTTTCTGATTTTTCAACGCTACTGTGCAGTTCTTCGAACTTGCTCTTGTTATCTACCTAAGGTGGTATCATCTTTTCATCTTAACCAAGAGATTGTGGTTCCAGCCTTTATCTCTTCTGGTTTGTCCTCCAAAGAACGGTCTTTGGATGTACTGTAATATGGGCTCTACGTATTTTCATAGAGATGACTGCCTCCCTCAGGAGGTCAGATACCCTTTTTATACTTTTTTTGTTTTCTCTATCGTCCTAAGTGGATGCTGGGGTTCCTGAAAGGACCATGGGGAATAGCGGCTCCGCAGGAGACAGGGCACAAAAGTAAAGCTTTTACAGGTCAGGTGGTGTGTACTGGCTCCTCCCCCTATGACCCCCCTCCAGACTCCAGTTAGATTTTTGTGCCCGGCCGAGAAGGGTGCAATTCTAGGTGGCTCTCATAAAGAGCTGCTTAGAGAGTTTAGCTTAGGTTTTTTATTTTACAGTGATTCCTGCTGGCAACAGGATCACTGCAACGAGGGACAGAGGGGAGAAGAAGTGAACTCACCTGCGTGCAGGATGGATTGGCTTCTTGGCTACTGGACATGAAGCTCCAGAGGGACGATCACAGGTACAGCCTGGATGGTCACCGGAGCCACGCCGCCGGCCCCCTCACAGATGCTGAAGCAAGAAGAGGTCCAGAATCGGCGGCTGAAGACTCCTGCAGTCTTCTTAAGGTAGCGCACAGCACTGCAGCTGTGCGCCATTTTCCTCTCAGCACACTTCACACGGCAGTCACTGAGGGTGCAGGGCGCTGGGGGGGGGCGCCCTGGGAGGCAAATGAAAACCTTTAAAAAGGCTAAAAATACCTCACATATAGCCCCAGAGGCTATATGGAGATATTTACCCCTGCCTAAATGTACTAAATAGCGGGAGACGAGCCCGCCGAAAAAGGGGCGGGGCCTATCTCCTCAGCACACGGCGCCATTTTCTGTCACAGCTCCGCTGGTCAGGAAGGCTCCCAGGTCTCTCCCCTGCACTGCACTACAGAAACAGGGTATAACAGAGAGGGGGGGCAGAATAAATGGCAATATATTAATATAAAAGCAGCTATAAGGGAGCACTTAATCATAAGGCTATCCCTGTCATATATAGCGCTTTTTGGTGTGTGCTGGCAGACTCTCCCTCTGTCTCCCCAAAGGGCTAGTGGGTCCTGTCTTCGTATAGAGCATTCCCTGTGTGTCTGTTGTGTGTCGGTACGTGTGTGTCGACATGTATGAGGACGTTATTGGTGTGGAGGCGGAGCAATTGCCAAATATGAGGATGTCACCTCCTAGGGGGTCGACACCAGAATGGATGCCTTTATTTGTGGAATTACGGGATAGCGTCAACTCGCTTAAGCAGTCGTTTGCCGACATGAGGCGGCCGGACACTCAATTAGTGTCTGTCCAGGCGCCTCAAACACCGTCAGGGGCTGTAAAACGTCCCTTGCCTCAGTCGGTCGACACAGACCCAGACACAGGCACTGATTCCGGTGGTGAAGGTGACGAATCAACCGTATTTTCCAGTAGGGCCACACGTTATATGATTTTGGCAATAAAGGAGATGTTACATTTAGCTGATACTACAGGTACCACTAAACAGGGTATTATGTGGGGGTGAAAAAACTACCAGTAGTTTTTACCGAATCAGAAGAATTAAATGACGTGTGTGATGAAGCGTGGGGTGCCCCGATAAAAAACTGCTAATTTCAAAGAAGTTATTGGCTTTATACCCTTTCCCGCCAGAGGTTAGGGTGTGCTGGGAAACACCTCCTAGGGTGGACAAAGCGCTAACACGCTTATCAACACAAGTGGCGTTACCCTCTCCTGAGACGGACGCACTTAAAGATCCATCAGATAGGAGGATGGAAAATATCCAAAAAGGTATATACACACATGCAGGTGTTATACTACGACCAGCTATTGCGACTGCCTGGATGTGCAGTGCTGGGGTAGTTTGGTCAGAGTCCCTGATCGAAAATATTGATACCCTGGACAGGGACAATATTTTACTGTCGTTAGAACAAATAAAGGATGCATTTCTTTATATGCGTGATGCACAGAGAGATATCTGCACACTGGCATCACGGGTAAGTGCTATGTCCATTTCGGCCAGAAGAGCTTTATGGACACGACAGTGGACAGGCGATGCGTAGAGGAGTTATTTGAGGTCGGTCTATCGGATTTGGTGGCCACGGCTACGGCCGGGAAATCCACCTTTCTACCTCAAGTCACTCCCCAACAGAAAAAGGCACCGACCTTTCAACCGCAGCCCTTTCGTTCCTTTAAAAATAAGAGAGCAAAGGGCTATTCATATCTGCCACGAGGCAGAGGACGAGGGAAGAGACAGCAACAGGCAGCTCCTTCCCAGGAACAGAAGCCCTCCCCGGCTTCTACAAAAGCCTCAGCATGACGCTGGGGCTTCGCAAGCGGACTCGGGGGCGGTAGGCGGTCGTCTCAAAAATTACAGCGCGCAGTGGGCTCACTCGCAGGTAAATCCCTGGATCCTGCAGATAATATCTCAGGGGTACAGGTTGAAATTAGAGACAGAGCCACCTCGCCGTTTCCTGAAGTCTGCTTTACCAACGTCCCCCTCAGAAAGGGAGACGGTTTTGGAAGCCATTCACAAGCTGTATTCTCAGCAGGTGATAGTCAAGGTACCTCTTCTACAACAAGGGAAGGGGTATTATTCCACTCTATTTGTGGTACCGAAGCCGGATGGCTCGGTAAGGCCTATTCTAAATCTGAAGTCCTTGAACCTATACATAAAGAAGTTCAAGTTCAAGATGGAGTCACTCAGAGCAGTGATGGCGAACCTGGAAGAAGGGGACTTTATGGTATCCTTGGACATCAAGGATGCGTATCTCCACGTTCCAATTACCCCTCACACCAGGGGTACCTCAGGTTCGTTGTACAAAACTGTCACTATCAGTTTCAGACGCTGCCGTTTGTTTTGTCCACGGCACCTCGGGTCTTTACAAAGGTAATGGCCGAGATAATATTTCTTCTTCGAAGAAAAGGCGTATTAGTTATCCCATACTTGGACGATCTCCTAATAAGGGCAAGGTCCAGAGAACAGCTAGAGATGGGTTTAGCACTATCTCAAGAGGTGCTAAAGCAGCACGGATGGATTCTGAATATTCCAAAATCCCAATTAATGCCGACAACTCGTCTGCTGTTCCTGGGGATGATTCTGGACACAGTTCAGAAAAAGGTTTTTCTTCCCGAAGAAAAAGCCAAGGAGTTATCTGACCTGGTCAGGAACCTCCTAAAACCAGGAAAGGTGTCTGTACATCAATGCACAAGAGTCCTGGGAAAAAATGGTAGCTTCTTACGAAGCAATCCCTTTCGGCAGATTCCATGCAAAGGGATCTGTTGGACAAATGGTCAGGGTCGCATCTTCAGATGCACCTGCGGATAACCCTGTCGCCGAGGACAAGGGTATCCCTTCTGTGGTGGTTGCAGGAGGCTCATCTATTGGAGGGCCGCAGATTCGGCATACAGGATTGGATCCTGGTGACCACGGATGCCAGCCTGAGAGGCTGGGGAGCAGTCACACAGGGAAGAAATTTCCAGGGAGTGTGGTCGAGCCTGAAAAAGTCTCTTCACATAAGCATTCTGGAACTAAGAGCAATCTACAATGCTCTAAGCCAGGCGGAACCTCTGCTTCAAGGAAGACCGGTGTTGATCCAGTCGGACAACATCACGGCAGTCGCCCATGTAAACAGACAGGGCGGCACAAGAAGCAGGAGGGCAATGGCAGAAGCTGCCAGGATCCTTCGCTGGGCGGAGAATCACGTGATAGCACTGTCAGCAGTATTCATCCCGGGCGTGGACAACTGGGAAGCAGACTTCCTCAGCAGACACGACCTTCACCCGGGAGAGTGGGGACTTCATCCAGAAGTTTTCCACATGCTATTAAACCGTTGGGTAAAACCAATGGTGGACATGATGGCGTCTCGCCTCAACAAAACACTGGACAGGTATTGCGCCAGGTCAAGAGATCCGCAGGCAATAGCTGTGGACGCGCTGGTAACACCTTGGGTGTACCAGTCGGTATATGTGTTTCCTCCTCTGCCTCTCATACCAAAGGTATTGAGGATTATACGGCAAAGAGGAGTAAGACTAGTGGCTCCGGATTGGCCAAGAAGGACTTGGTACCCGGAACTTCAAGAGATGGTCACGGACGATCCGTGGCCTCTACTTCTGAGAAGGGACCTGCTTCAGCAGGGTCCTTGTCTTTTTCAAGACTTACCGCGGCTGCGTTTGACGGCATGGCGTTGAATGCCAGATCCTAAAAGGAAAAGGCATTCCAGAAGAAGTCATTCCTACCTTGATAAAGGCAAGGAAGGAAGTCACCGCGAAGCATTATCGCCGTATTTGGCGAAAATATGTTGCGTGGTGCGAGCAGCGGAGTGCTCCGATGGAGGAATTTCAACGGGGTCGTTTTCCTACATTTCCTGCAATCAGGATTGTCTATGGGTCTCAAATTGGGATCTATTAAGGTTCAAATTTCGGCCCTATCAATATTCTTCCACAAAGAATTGGCCTCAGTCCCTGAGGTCCAGATTTTTATCAAAGGAGTACTGCATATACAGCCTCCTGTGGTGCCTAAGGTGGCACCGTGGGATCTAAATGTAGTTTTAGATTTCCTCAAATCCAATTGGTTTGAACCACTAAAGAATGTGGATTTGAAATATCTCACATGGAAAGTGACTATGTTACTGGCCCTGGCTTCGGCCGGGAGAGTATCTGAACTGGCGGCTTTGTCTTATAAAAGCCCTTATTTAATTTTCCATTCGACATAGGGCAGAGCTGCGGACGCGTCCGCATTTTCTCCCTAAGGTGGTATCAGCGTTTCACCTGAACCAGCCTATTGTAGTGCCTGCGGCTACAGACGACTTGAAGGACTCCAAGTTGTTGGACGTTGTCAGAGCCTTAAAAATATACATTTAAAGGACGGCTGGAGTCAGAAAATCTGACTCGCTGTTTATACTGTATGCACCCAAAAAGTTGGGTGCACCTGCTTCTAAGCAGTCGATTGCTCGTTGGTTTTGTAACAAAATTCAACTTGTACATTCTGTGGCAGGCCTGCCACAGCCTAAATCTGTTAAGGCCCATTCCGCAAGGAAGGTGGGCTCATCTTGGGCGGCTGCCCGAGGGGTCTCGGCATTACAACTCTGCCGAGCAGCTACGTGGTCAGGGGAGAACACGTTTGTAAATTTTTACAAATTTGATACCCTGGCAAAGGAGGACCTGGAGTTCTCTCATTCGGTGCTGCAGAGTCATCCGCACTCTCCCGCCCGTTTGGGAGCTTTGGTATAATCCCCATGGTCCTTTCAGGAACCCCAGCATCCACTTAGGACGATAGAGAAAATAAGAATTTACTTACCGATAATTCTATTTCTCGGAGTCCGTAGTGGATGCTGGGCGCCCATCCCAAGTGCGGATTATCTGCAATACTTGTACATAGTTATTGTTAACTAATTCGGGTTATTGTTTAGGAAGCCATCTTTCAGAGGCTCCTCTGTTATCATACTGTTAACTGGGTTTAGATCACAAGTTGTACGGTGTGATTGGTGTGGCTGGTATGAGTCTTACCCGGGATTCAAAATCCTCCCTTATTGTGTACGCTCGTCCGGGCACAGTACCTAACTGGAGTCTGGAGGGGGGTCATAGGGGGAGGAGCCAGTACACACCACCTGACCTGTAAAAGCTTTACTTTTGTGCCCTGTCTCCTGCGGAGCCGCTATTCCCCATGGTCCTTTCAGGAACCCCAGCATCCACTACGGACTCCGAGAAATAGAATTATCGGTAAGTAAATTCTTATTTTCACAAACGTGGTTGGCCTGCAAATAAGTAAACCTTGGCCAGATGGATTAGAATGGTGATTGCACAAGCCTATGCGCTGGCTGGACTCCCAGCTCCTGCTATCAAGCCCATTCTACCAGTCTGTTGGACCTTCTTGGGGGGCCCGCCGAGGCGCATCCGCTGAACAATTGTGCAAGACGGCTACGTGGTCCTCTGTGAACACGTTCATCAGGTTCTATACCTTTGATACTTCCACCTCCCAGGATGGCTCCTTTGGACGCCGGGTTCTTGCACCCGCTACAGTGCGTCCCCTCCAATGAGGAACTGCTTTAGGACATCCCCGATGTTATTCCCTGTGGAATACCAGTGTACCCCGCTGCAGAAAAGGAGATTTATGGTAGACTTACCATTGTTAAATCTCTTTCTGCGAGGTACACTGGATTCCACAGGGCGCCCACCCTGACGCACCTAGCTTCTTTGGGTTTGTACGGCATTAGCCCGCTAGTCCCTTCTCCTGTCGTGAGAATGTGGTTCTATGTGACTAACATCTACCGTCTCTTTTGCCTTCTACTGCATTGGACTGGTTAACGAAACTGAGCTCCAGTGCCTGGAGGCGGGGTTATAGAGGAGGCGGTGCAATGTATCCTGGGAACAGTCAAAGCTTTAGCCTGTTGGTACCTTGGATCAAGATTCAACTCTACACCCCCAATGTTATTCCCTGTGGAATACCAGTGTACCTCGCAGAAAGGGATTTAACTATGGTAAGTCTACCATAAATCTCCTTATTGACCAGTGCAAAGATTAGAAATTCTGTTACCACGTCCTCATCTACTTGCATTTTTTCCATAGGATGAGGTATCCAAGAACCAGTCACGCTGTGAAGACTTGGAAAAGCAGAACAGTTTGTTGCATGACCAAATAGAGGCTCTTAGTAAAAAGATGGTGAGCGCTGTTGAAGAGGGAGCTCTCAATGTGTCTTTCAGTGATGAAGGAAAGTCTCAGGAACAGGTTATGGAAATTCTCAGGTATCAGATTCTGATTTTTATTTTACCTTTATACATTGAAAAAATTGCATATGAATTACTGCATATGAAATGGGCTGACATTAACAAAATTGGAGACCTCTGGTCCAGAATAACGTAAAATGTTTTTTGTTTTTTTTATTTTATTTTTTTGTTTTTTTTACAAACTAAAATAGAAACCTCTCCCTATTTGATAAGTAATTGGAGCAACTGCTCTGGTTTACATTAAGGTTTGTAGACTGTCTTGCAAAGCTTCTAGATCTGCGGACTCTAATGGACAAACTTGTATTTCTTGCAGTCTCTAAAACCTATTGGTCTTTGATGGAATGTGGTCATATATGTTTGTATTGCGTGATTCTACCTCCTAATGTTTCAAGGAACCCATTCTGAATAGTCATTGTAGAGTTATAGGATTTCTCCTTCATCCACTAGGGTACACTGGAAGATCATTATGGTGGGATATAGATGGTGGACCAGTGGGAGCCTGGCACTTTAAATTGTTCAGAATAGTGTCTGGCACCACCCCTCTTTGCCCTTTTCCCCTACAGACCAGTTAGAAAAATGTGCCCGAGGGAGCCGATACTCTCTCTAGGCTTCTCCAGAGATTTTTTTCTCTGACGTCCTAGTGGATGCTGGGAACTCCGTAAGGACCATGGGAAATAGACGGGCTCCGCAGGAGACTGGGCACTCTAAAAGAAAGATTAGGTACTATCTGGTGTGCACTGGCTCCTCCCTCTATGCCCCTCCTCCAGACCTCAGTTAGAATCTGTGCCCGGTCAGAGCTGGGTGCTCCTAGTGGGCTCTCCTGAGCTTGCTAGAAAAGAAAGTATTTGTTAGGTTTTTTATTTTCAGTGAGATCTGCTGGCAACAGACTCACTGCTACGTGGGACTGAGGGGAGAGAAGCAAACCTTCCTGCTTGCAGCTAGCTTGTGCTTCTTAGGCTACTGGACACCGTTAGCTCCAGAGGGTTCGAACACAGGGCCTGACCTCGATCGTCCGTTCCCGGAGCCGCGCCGTTGTCCCCCTTGCAGAGCCAGAAGACAGAAGAGAAGATGAAATCGGCGGCTGAAGACTCCGGTCTTCATTAAGGTAGCGCACAGCACCGCAGCTGTGCGCCATTGCTCCCTCTGCACACCACACACTCCGGTCACTGTAGGGGGGGGGGGGGGGGGGGGGGGCGCGGCGCCCTGGGCAGCAATTATAAATACCTTTTGGCAAAAATACACATAATACAGTCTCGGGACTGTATATGTGTAAAAAAAACCGCCATTAAAGTACATAAAACGCGGGACAGAAGCCTGCCACTGAGGGGGCGGGGCCTTCTTCCTCAGCACACCAGCGCCATTTTCCCTTAACAGCTCCGCTGGAAGCAGCTCCCCAGGCTCTCCCCTGCAGTATCTGGATACATGAAGGGTAAAAAAGAGAGAGGGGGGCACATAAATTTAGGCGCAAATAAGATAATAAGCAGCTATTGGGAAAAATCACTCATTATAGTGTAAATCCCTGTGTTATATAGCGCTGTGGTGTGTGCTGGCATACTCTCTCTCTGTCTCCTCAAAGGACTTTGTGGGGTCCTGTCCTCAGTCTGAGCATTCCCTGTGTGTGTGGTGTGTCTGTACGGCTGTGTCGACATGTTTGATGAGGAGGGTTACGTGGAGGCGGAGCAGGGGCAGATAACTGTGGTGTCGCCCCCTACGGGGCCGACACCAGATTGGATGGATATGTGGAAGGTATTAACCGACAGTGTCAACTCCTTACATAAAAGGTTCGATAACGCAGCAGCCTTGGTACAGCCGGGATCTCAGCCCAGGCGTCTCAGAGACCATCAGGGGCTCAAAAACGCCCGCTAGCTCAGATGGTAGACACAGATGTCGACACGGAGTCTGACTCCAGTGTAGATGAGGATGAGACAAATGTACAGTCTACAAAGGCCATCCGATGCATGATTACTGCAATGAAAGATGTATTGCACATTTCTGACGTTAACCCGGTTACTACCAAGAAGGGTATTATGTTTGGGGAGAAAAAGCAGCCAGTGACTTTTTTCCCCCATCTGATGAATTAAATTAATTGTGTGAAGAAGCGTGGAGTTCCCCTGATAAACTAGTGATTTCTAAGAGGTTACTGATGGCGTACCCTTTCCCGCTAACGGATAGGTTATGTTGGGAAACATCCCCTAGGGTGGACAAGGCGCTCACACGCTTCTCAAAAAGGGTGGCACTGCCGTCTCAGGATACGGCCGCCCTAAAGGAGCCTGCGGATAGAAAGCAGGAAGCTATCCTGAAGTCTGTGTATACCCGAGTACTATATTGAAACCTGCTATTGCTTCAGCATGGATGTGTAGTACTGCAGCAGCATGGACTGATACCCTGTCAGACAACATTGATTCCCTCGACATTGATACTATTTTGCTAACCATAGAACATATAAAAGACGTCGTCTTATATATGCGGGATGCACAGAGGGACATTTGCCGGCTGGCATCTAGAATTAATGCAATGTCCATTTCTGCCAGGAGAGTATTATGGACTCTGCAGTGGACAGGTGATGCTGATTCTAAAAAACACATGGAGGTTTTGCCTTATAAGGGTGAGGAATTGTTTGGGGACGGTCTCTCGGACCTCGTATCCACAGCAACAGCTGAGAAGTCGACTTTTTTTTTACCTCAGGTTCCCTCACAGCCTAAGAAAGCACCGTATTATCAAATGCAGTCCTTTCGGCCTCAGAAAGGCAAGCGGGTCAGAGGCGCATCCTTTCTGCCCAGAGGCAAGGGTAGAGGAAAGAAGCTGCACCAAGCAGCCAGTTCCCAGGAACAAAGTTCCTCCCCCGCTTGCACTAAGTCCACCGCATGACGCTGTGGCTCCACAGGCGGAGCCAGGTGCGGTGGGGGCGCGTCTCCGAAACTTCAGCAACCAGTGGGCTCGCTCACAGGTGGATCTCTGGGCTGTACAAATTGCATCTCAGGGATACAAGCTGGAGTTCGAGGCGACTCCCCCTCGCCGTTACCTCAAATCAGCCTTGCCAGCTTCTCCCAGGGAAAGGGAGGTAGTACTGGCGGCAATTCACAAGCTGTACCTCCAGCAGGTGATAATCAAGGTTCCCCTCCTTCAACAGGGACTGGGGTTTCTATTCCACAATGTTTGTGGTACCGAAACCGGACGGTTCGGTAAGACCCATTCTGAAATCGCTCAGAGCGGTTATTGCAAGCCTGGAAGAGGGGGATTTTATGGTGTCGCTGGACATCAAGGATGCTTACTTGCATGTACCCATTTACCCACCTCATCAGGAGTACCTCAGGTTTGTGGTACAGGACTGTCATTACCAATTCCAGACGTTGCCGTTTGGCCTGTCCACGGCACCGAGGGTATTTACCAAGGTAATGGCCGAAATGATGATACTCCTTCGGAAGAAGGGAGTTATAATTATCCCGTACTTGGACGATCTCCTTATAAAGGCGACGTCCAGGGAGCAGTTGTTGGTCAGCGTAGCACTCGCTCAGGAGTTGTTGCAACAGCACGGCTGGATTCTGAATATCCCAAAGTCGCAGCTGATTCCTACGACGCGTCTGCTTTTCCTGGGCATGATTCTGGACACAGAACAGAAGAAGGTGTTTCTCCCGGTGGAGAAGGCCCAGAAATTAGCATCTCTCGTCAGGGACCTCCTGAAACCAAAACAGGTATCGGTGCATCACTGCACGCGAGTCCTGGCAAAGATGGTGGCTTCATACGAAGCCATTCCCTTCGGCAGGTTCCATGCAAGGATCTTTCAGTGGGATCTGTTGGACAAGTGGTCCGGATCGCATCTTCAGATGCATCGGCTGATCACCCTGTCCCCAAGGGCCAGGGTGTTTCTTCTGTGGTGGCTGCAGAGTGCTCACCTTCTCGAGGGCCGCAGGTTCGGCATACAGGACTGGGTCCTGGTGACCACGGATGCAAGCCTCCAAGGATGGGGGGCAGTCCCTCAGGGAAGAAACTTCCAAGGGCTGTGGTCAAGTCTGGAGACTTCTCTACACATAAATATACTGGAACTAAGGGCCATTTACAATGCCCTGAGTCAAGCAGAGCCCCTGCTTCGAAACCGGCCAGTGCTGATTCAGTCAGACAACATCACGGCGGTCGCCCATGTAAACTGCCAGGGCGGCACAAGAAGCAGGATGGCAATGGCAGAAGCCACAAAGATTCTTCGGTGGGCGGAGAATCACGTGCAAGCACTGTCAGCAGTGTTCATTCCGGGAGTTGACAACTCGGAAGCAGACTTCCTCAGCAGACACGACCTCCACCCGGGAGAGTGGGGACTTCATCCAGAAGTCTTCACACAGATTGCAAAGCGATGGGAACTGCCACAGGTGGACATGATGGCGTCCCGTCTCAACAAAAAGCTAAAAAGATATTGCGCCAGGTCAAGGGACCCTCAGGCGATAGCTGTGGACACCCTAGTGACACCGTGGGTGTACCAGTCGGTATATGTGTTTCCTCCTCTTCCTCTCATACCCAAGATACTGAGAATAGTAAGAAAGAGAGGAATAAGAACAATACTCATTGTTACGGATTGGCCAAGAAGGACTTGGTACCCGGAACTGCAAGAAATGCGCACAGAGGACCCATGGCCTCTGCCTCTCAGACAGGACCTGCTGCAACAAGGGCCCTGTCTGTTCCAAGACTTACCGCGGCTGCGTTTGACGGCATGGCGGTTGAACGCCGGATCCTAGCGGAAAAAGGCATTCCGGATGAAGTTATTCCTACGCTGATAAAGGCTAGGAAGGACGTGACAGCAAAGCATTATCACCGTATATGGCGAAAATATGTTGCTTGGTGTGAGGCCAGGAAGGCCCCTACAGAGGAATTCCAGCTGGGTCGATTCCTGCACTTCCTACAGTCAGGGGTGACTATGGGCCTAAAATTGGGGTCCATAAAGGTCCAGATTTCGGCCCTATCCATTTTCTTTCAAAAAGAACTGGCTTCACTGCCTGAGGTTCAGACGTTTGTTAAGGTAGTGCTGCATATTCAGCCCACTTTTGTGCCACCAGTGGCACCCTGGGATTTTAACGTTGTGTTGGATATCCTGAAATCCCACTGTTTTGAGCCACTTAAGACCGTGGAACTAAAGTATCTCACGTGGAAAGTGGTCATGCTGTTGGCCTTAGCATCGGCTAGGCGTGTGTCGGAATTGGCGGCTTTGTCATGTAAAAGCCCATATCTGATCTTCCATATGGACAGGGCAGAATTGAGGACTCGTCCCCAATTTCTCCCAAAGGTGGTATCATCGTTTCATTTGAACCAACCTATTGTGGTGCCTGCAGCTACTCGGGACTTGGAGGACTCCAAGTTGCTGGACGTAGTCAGGGCTTTGAAAATGTTTCCAGAACGGCTGGAGTCAGGAAGACTGACACGCTGTTTATCGTGCATGCACCCAACAAGCTGGGTGCTCCTGCTTCAAAGCAAACTATTGCTCGCTGGATCTGTAGCATGATTCAGCTGGCTCATTCTGCGGCTGGATTGCCGCATCCAAAATCAGTAAAAGCCCATTCCACAAGGAAGGTGGGCTTTTCTTGGGCGGCTGCCCGAGGGGTCTCTGCTTTACAGCTTTGCCGAGCGGCTACTTGGTCGGGTTCAAACACCTTTGCAAAGTTCTACAAGTTTGATACCCTGACTGAGGAGGACTTTGTGTTTGCTCATTCGGTGCTGCAGAGTCATCCGCACTCTCCCGCCCGTTTGGGAGCTTTGGTATAATCCCCATGGTCCTTACGGAGTTCCCAGCATCCACTAGGACGTCAGAGAAAATAAGAATTTACTCACCGGTAATTCTATTTCTCGTAGTCCGTAGTGGATGCTGGGCGCCCGTCCCAAGTGCAGACTTTCTGCAATACTTGTATATAGTTATTGCTTAAATAAGGGTTATTGTTATGAGCCATCCGTTGAGTGAGGCTCAGTTGTTGTTCATACTGTTAACTGGGTAAGGTTATCACAAGTTGTACGGTGTGATTGGTGTGGCTGGTATGAGTCTTACCCTGGATTCCAAAAATCCTTTCCTTGTAATGTCCGCTCTTCCGGGCACAGTTTCCCTAACTGAGGTCTGGAGGAGGGGCATAGAGGGAGGAGCCAGTGCACACCAGATAGTACCTAATCTTTTCTTTAGAGTGCCCAGTCTCCTGCGGAGCCCGTCTATTCCCCATGGTCCTTACGGAGTTCCCAGCATCCACTACGGACTACGAGAAATAGAATTACCGGTGAGTAAATTCTTATTTTTTTGTGTGTAGCCCACAGTACCTGGTGGTTTTGTCAGCAGAGGGGATAAGGCTTAGACCTGGAGCCCCTCCCCCAGCCCGTGCGCCATTTCCAGCAAATGTTACCGCCCTCGAGCTGCATATCTGTCTCACCCTCACTCCTTGTCAGTGTGTGGACGCTATTTCTCTCAGCTACACTGTTCCTGGGACTGCTTAGGCAAATCCTCCTTTGTAAAGCCGTCTGGTTGACAGCGCTGTGACTTTACATGACACTTAAGTATTCTACATGTCAATTAGACAGTGTTAGTTAAGAAAGAGTGTATTTAGTCAGGGTTCTCTGGTACAAGTACCCTGTGATATACATCCAGTTCTTACTGTGCAGTGTTATATCTATTGACTACTTAGCTATATATATAAGCTGGTCCAGTGCAGTATCATTGTTAGTAATAACCTCTGCATTGTATAACTGTGACTATATGTGTGTGTGCATTAGCTTGCTGAGTGGTTTCCATTTCGTGTCTCTCACTCAACTTGCTATACCTGTATTCTATAACCTGAGGGTACTTGGTGCGTCAGGTTTTATAATTATATAGGATTTTCACAATATATACTTTAATATGTATTTTTCTCTGTGATTTTAGTCACCGTATCTCTCCTGTATCCCTGCTTGTGCTGACTACACTGTGCAGGGGTTTGGGCAAGAGGTATTGTGCTGCTGACAATTGTACTGTGTTACCTGATACTACAAGTTATATCATGTCTGCTTCTGAAGGTAACTGTTCTGGGGCAGAACACACTGCCGGTGTTGCTGAAGCCACAGATCCCTATGAGGAGACCATAGCAGCTGTGGGCTCTGATTCTGGGGGCTCCTTGCCCCCCAGTGAGACTGTGGCAATGGGGGTGCATAATGACCCACCGCGGGCTACTTTCTCCACGCTTCTACATACGCTAGTTACTAAACTAACCCCCCCTATGGGACCTCCTATGCCGGTGCAACCGTATGTGGTCCCTGCAGCTAACCCGCCATGGGCGGATAATTTGTCTGCTCAATTGAAGAAGTTGAACCAGTCCTTGACTACTAAAAAGTCTGACCCTCACTCGCCTAAGACCAAGGGGTCCTCTAAGCGAGCTCTTATCTCATCACAATCCACTGCTGTCACTGACACTTCGTCTGATGAAGATGGCGCTTACACTGACCCCACAGATTCTGACACAGATACTGCTGATGGGGAGGGTAGTTCAGAAGTGGATGTTCCTGATCTTTTGGAGGCTATTAAGTTGATTTTACAGATTACACATGATCCCGAGCCATCCGCCCCTCCTAAGAAACCAGATAGGTTCAAGCGTCAGAAGGTGGTTAAACAAGTTTTACCTCACTCTGACCACCTAGTGGATATACGTCAGGAACCCTGGGAAAACCCGGGAAAGAAGTTTGTGCCTCAAAAGAAGATGCTGGCTCGCTATCCCCTCACGCCAGAGCTGTCTAAAAATTGGGAAACGCCTCCTCCAGTAGACTCACATGTGGCTAGGATGGTGGTGGTTTCCTCAGCTCTACCTGTCACTACAGTCACGTGTCTAAAAGAGCCTACGGATAAACGTGTGGAGGGTTGTCTGAAAGCGATTTACACCCTCACGGGTGCTGCAGAAAGGCCCACTATTGCAGCAACATGGGCTGCAGAGGCTATTGAAGCATGGGCCCTAGAGTTAGAGGCTGAAATCTCTTCTGACCATGTTAGAAAATGCTTGTCATATATTGTCACAGCTTCTCACTATATTAAAGAGGCGGCTTCTGATGCAGGTATCCTAGCAGCCGAGGCCTCTACTACATCAGTCCTGGCTCGCTGGATATTGTGGCTGAGATCCTGGTCTGTGGATCTGAAATCTAGAAAAACCCTGGAGGTACTCCCTTTCAAGGGAGATATTCTGTTTGGGGAGGACTTAAATAAGATAGTGGCTGACTTGGCTACTGCCAAAACTGCCTGTCTGCCAAGTACCGCTCCTTCTGTGTCGAAGGCTAAAGGTACGTCCTTTCGTCCTTCAGGTAAAGCAAAAGGTCAGGCGTACAATATGCAGGCCCGCACTTCCAAACCTGGTAAGCCGAAGCCCAAAAGATCCTGGGCTGCCCGTCAGCCAGCTGCCAAGACCGATAAGCCTGCCGCATGACGGGGCAGGCCTCCCCTAGGGGATCCCAGGGTGGGGGGCCGGCTTCTAGGGTCTACCCAGGAATGGTTGAAGACCACTTCAGATGCCTGGGTACTGGAAGTCGTCACACGAGGTTACGCCATAGCCTTCAAAAACCGACCCTCTCATTGATTTTGCCGGACAGACGTCCCGTTGGACCAGATAAGGGCAAACACTCTATATTCAGTGGTACAGACCCTCCTGGATATAGGAGTCGTAGTACAGGTGCCTCTTGCTCTGAGTGGCCGGGTGTACTATTATCCGCTGTTTCTGGTCCCGAAACCGAATGGTTCCACTTGGCCCATTCTCAACCTCAAGGCATTGAACAGGTTTGTGAAAGTTTCCAAGTTCCGTATGGAAACCCATCGCTCTATAGTTCTGGCCTTGGAACCTGGGGACTACATGGTCTCCCTGGATATACAGGATGCTTACCTGCATATTCCTATAGCAGTGTCACATCAGCAATACCTGATGTTTGCGATTGGCAACCTCCATTACCAGTTTCGGGCGTTACCTTTTGGTTTAACTACGGCTCCGCGAGTCTTCAACAAAGTTATGTCGGTGGTACTCCGCCGTCAAGGGGTCAGGATACTGCCCAATCTGGACGACTTGTTAATCCTGGCAAATTCCCCAGGACTTCTCCTACGTCATCTGGATATGACTGTCCGATTTCTACAAGCCCACGGGTGGCTCATCAACTGGAAGAAATCCTCCCTGATCCCTGCTCAGAGCATGGTACATCTGGTAGCACTATTGGACACTCACAACCAGCAGTTGTTCTTGTCTCAGGAGAAAGTCCTGAAGCTTCAGGACAGGATTCATTGCTTCCTTTCTCGTCCGCAAGTGTCGATACATTCGGCGATGCAGGTGCTGGGTCTCATGGTATCAGCATTCGACATGGTGGAGTATGCTCAATTCCATTCTCGACCTCTCCAGAGGCAAATTCTAGCCAAGTGGGACGGCCTACCTCACCGGATCAGGTCTCGCATGATCTCATAGTCTCCGGAGGTCCATCTGTCGCTGCACTGGTGGCTCCAGGACCAACGATTGTGCAGGGGCCGTCCCTTCTGGATATCCGACTGGGTCCTGTTGACGACAAATGCCAGTCTCAGAGGTTGGGGAGCGGTGATGGAGCAACACTCCCTTCAGGGTCTGTGGACCAAGGAGGAATCCCTCCTCTCGATCAACATACTGGAGTTGCAGGCAGTCTTCAATGCGTTGACCCTGGCCCAGCATTTAATTCAGAACCGTCCTGTTCAAGTACAGTCGGACAACGCCACCACAGTGGCTTACATAAACCATCAAGGCGGCACTCGAAGCCGTTTGGCAATGAAGGAAGTCTCACGGATTCTACATTGTGCGGAACGCCATGTACCGGCCATATCGGCAATATTCGTTCCGGGAGTCCTGAATTGGGAAGCGGACTTTCTCAGTCATCAGGACGTACACGTCAGAGTGGGGCCTCCATCCAAAAGTGTTTCAACTCCTAGTGGAAAAATGGGGCCTTCCAGACGTGGATCTGATGGCATCTCGACACAATCACAAGGTTCCGGTCGTCGGAGCAAGGACAAGGCATCCTCAAGTAGCATTTGTGGATGCGCTAGCGGTGCCGTGGAGGTTTCGGCTGCCGTACGTGTTCCCTTCGGTGTCACTCCTGCCCAGGGTAATTCGGAAGTTCAAGCAAGAAAGAGGAATTCTGAGAACCAGTGCCTTCTGTGGCCCAGAAGGCACTGGTTCTCAGACCTGCAGGGCCTATCATCAGAGCGTCCAATTCTACTTCCACAATGCCCAGACCTCCTCGTTCAGTGCCCCTGTGTCTACCAGGACCTAGCCCGGCTGTCTTTGACGGTGTGGCTCTTGAAGCTTCCGTCTTAAGGGCTAAAGGGTTTTTTGAGGCGGTCATTCAAACTATGTTGCTGGCCCGGAAACCGGCTTCTGCTCGGATTTACTATAGGGTCTGGCATTCTTACTTTGTTTGGGGCGCATCTAACAATTATGACGCCTCCAAGTTTAGTGTAGCCAAGTTGTTGGCCTTTCTTCAGCAGGGCCTGGTCTTAGGCCTGCGTCTGGCCTCCCTCAAGGTTCAAGTATCTGCCTTGTTGGTGTGGTTTCAGAGAAAGATTGCAACCTTACCTGATGTGCATACCTTTACTCAGGGTGTGTTGCGTATCCTACCTCCCTATGTCCCACCTGTGTCTCCTTGGGACTTGTCGGTGGTTTTAGAGGCGTTACAAGAGTCTCCGTTTGAATCTCTTGGTTCAGCTGATCTTAAGTGGCTTTCCCTTAAGGTGGTGTTTCTGCTGGCTATTGCTTCAGCTAGAAGTGTCGGATTTGGGTGCCTTGTCTTGTAGTTCCCCATATCTGATATTTCACCGTGACTGGGCGGTTTTTAGGACTCGTCCCGGATATTTACCTAAGGTGGTTTCTTCGTTCCACCTTAACCAGGAGATTGTGGGTCCGGCACTTGTTTCTCCTGATCTGTCTCCCAAAGAGCGGTGTTTGGATGTGGTACGGGCTCTCCGTATCTATGTGAAGAGAACTGCTTCTATTAGGAAAACTGATTCTCTCTTTGTGCTGTTTGGATTTCACAAACGGGGCTGGCCTGCTCACAAGCAAACTCTGGCCAGATGGATTAGAATGTTGATTGCACATGCTTATGTGAGGGCTGGTATATCAGCTCCTGCTCACATTACGGCCCATTCTACTCGGTCTGTTGTACCTTCTTGGGCGGCCCGCCATGGTGCGACCCTTGAACAATTGTGCAAGGCGGCTACGTGGTCCTCTGTGAACACGTTCATAAGGTTCTATGCCTTCGATACTGTCTCTTCCCAGGACGCTTCCTTTGGACACTGGGTTCTTGTGCCCGCTACAGTGTGTCCCCTCCCGTATGAACTGCTTTAGGACATCCCCTATGTCTTTCCTTGTGGAGCCCAGTGTACCCCGCAGCAGAAAATGAGTTTTATGGTAAGAACTTACCTTCGTTAAAACATTCTGCGAGGTACACTGGGTTCCACAAGGCGCCCACCCTGACGCACTTAGCTTCTTTGGGTTGGTATGGCATTAGCCGCTGACACTTCTCCTGTCGTGAGAGTGTGGTCTATGTGGCTACTAACCGTTGTCGCCTCTTTTCCTGATATTGCATTGGGCTGGTTAACTAAAAACGGAGCTCCTGTGCAGGGAGGCGGGGTTATAGAGGAGGCGACGCTATGCATTCTGGGAACAGTCAAAGCTTTTGAGCCTGTTGGTGCCTCGGATCAAGATCCTACTCTACACCCCTATGTCTTTCCTTGTGGAGCCCAGTGTACCTCGCAGAAAGAGTTTTAACAAAGGTAAGTTCTTACCATAAAACTCGTTTTTCGCTTCTCAAATCCAGCTCTACTCCCTGGTTAACGAACCATACATATATACATTTAACTCCACATGCTTTTTATGTGATGCATGAATGACTGTATACAGTATGGGTAAAGTTAAATTTTCACTTTGTGTTTATTTGATATTGGAATTACGCTCTCTGCAATGTGATTAAAAGATATGGAATACTAACGGGCAAAATGTTTTTTTTTCAGTGCATGGCCGCAACATAAATCTGTAACTTTGTATTTAATGTGCAAACCAGCTGCAATATATCCATTATCTAATTGTGGGCGTCTCAGTCCGGTGCGGATTGCTGATTAGTCCCCGACGCAGATACCTCATGCAGGCGACTGTTACAGAGAATAATCTGTCTATCATAGTCAAATGAGAAAGGAAAATCCTGATTTACTGGCCTGTTCGAACTGAAATTTGACTTTGTACTATTGTGTGATGGACAATTGGTGCATTGTACGTATTGATTATGGGACCATGCTCCTTGCAAATGTGATCAAATGTTTGCATGGGATAGGAAATATTAACGGGTACAAGGTTTCTTTCAGTGCGTAGCCGTAACATAAACTTACAACTTTGTATTTGATGTGCAATACAGCTATAATATAACTATCAGCCAACAGCATTTTAGTCTGATGCAGATTGCTTAATAATCCACGCACATTTGACAAGGAGGAAAGGGCAAAAGCTTTTACTCACTGGCCTGTTTCTGACTGTAGTATGTTTAACTTTCCAGTTACTGTATATGGATAACTCTGTTTGTATTTGGTTGGCTTGATGTGATCAAACACTAATAGCTAAGATTATATCTCAATGTCAAAAGCTGCCTATATATCCTATTAAGGAAAAGTTAATTTTGGCTTTTTGGCTTGCTCTGTCTGTACGTAGCTCATCTATCTGGTCACTACTTATGCCAGCAATTCATGCATTTACTTAAATGATATAACATTTCTATACTCAATAAGAGGTCCAGGAGATAATCGAGGTTTGAGCAGACTGCTTAATTTCGTTTTGAACGATACAGACAGGTGATTGGATTTAAATAATTACCTGTATAGTAGGTTAAGAAGGAAATTGTATTTATCTAGTGCTGGCTTTATAGATATTCCAGAATATTGAATCACTATGTGCTATAAAATCAATTTTTATGTTTAAACTATAATAGGGAATAAATTCCCATATTGAAGGGATCCTGCACCCTTGGCAGGGATATATTTATATATTTTATTGAACATATTTATTAGCTACTATTCTCTATACATAACATTTTGGGTGCAGTTTTGGAAATGCACACTATCTGTCCAGCACTAGTCGGTACCTTTTGAGTGATCTATGCCAAATAATATTCGTCATAGTAGCAGGTAAAGGCTTAAATATTATCAGGCATGTTGGTATTTAACCATTGGGTTTACGTAGCTTATAATATACCCACGTTGGGAATACTCTTATATCCAATAATTATGCAGGGCATGATTTCACTGCTGTAATTACTGGTTTTATTTTTATGTTTGTTATTTGGCCAAAGAAATATATTCAATCCCGGATATTTTAAACTATATATAATAAAAGTTATATTTTATCAACATTATTATTTCCCTGTACAGTATAATACAATAAATGAGTGCCCCGTCATTTCTCTCCTTTAATGATATGTTATTTCTGACTCTGGGGAGCACCGCCAACCAATGCAATATGGAATTTTTTCTTTAAATATTACTGTAGTTGGTCATTTCTGAATTTAAATAAGTCTCCTGCTGAAACTTTCCCTTCTCTCTTAGGTTTTTTTTTTCAGAGACAGGAGAGGTCTAGTGCGGTTTTGTCTCGCAAATTTTTATCTTTTAACTATGAGACTACCCCAGGTTGGAGTGTGTGAAAGGTGAGGGCGGACACTGCTGGCTAGAAAGGTCCCCAGATAGCTTGGCGTGCACCTGTAGCAATAGCCGACGCCCGGTAGTACAGCTACAAAGGACCTCGGCAGTGTCCCCAGCAGAGCCCCGCTCCCGTAGCTGGAAAGCTCTGGATCCAACGCAGGAGGAGTGCTAACCTGGGTGCAGGGCTGGTGACTTCTCGGCGCAGGGCCTAGGCGCCCCGAATCCAATATGGCCACCGTTGTTGAGGATCAGAGGGCTATTTTCTCGGTGGCGTCAGCAGGCCAGGGAGGGCTGCCACTGTGTGCGTGCGGTGCCGGCGGGGTCTCCAGGGAGTACAGAGTCCGCGGCAGCAAGCGACATGGAGTCTCGCCGCCGCCGTCCCCGGCGCTTCTCTGACTTCTGGGGAAAAATTGAGGCCGCGGCTTCAGGGAGAGAACAATCTGCAGGAGCTCACGGACTGCTCCCCGATTCCGCGGACTTGTCTCACAGGCTGTGCTAGGAGTCAGGCAGGTGAGGAGAGATAGTGAACAGGGTTAGGAAGGAGAATATATGCCCCAAACTTAGAGTCTGTGCTGGAGCTCTATGGAAAGATGTCTCCTTCCCAAGACAGCCAGACCATGTCCGAGAGAACCATTTTAAGGCTGTGTTGCCATTATGGGTACTGTGTACAGTGTACTGGGACACAGTTGTGTACCGTGTTCGGAGACGCATTTTGCCCCATTTAGAAGCAGTGCGTCTCCGTACCCTCATGCCGCCATAATAGCTGGCGCCTCACTAGCTGGGACGCCGGCTCAGTACTCGCCACTCTTCAGTCTTCTTGCTCTGTTAAGGGTGGCGGCATGCTGCGGGAATGTACGCTCGCTGTGGTGGGGCTTGCAAATAGTTCCCCGCTGACAGGACACTGAGCTCCTGAGGGAGCGGGACCATTAACCCTTCAAGAGGTTGGGCCGTTCTTCCACATAAGTCTCACGAAGCAGGCAGGCTGATGCCAACCAGCCCTGCCTGAAAATAACAAATAGATCAAATAAATGCAGAAATCTCTTCAGGAGCTTCCTTCAACGTGACCGGCTCCTTCTGGCACATTTTCCAAACTGAGTCTGGTAGGAGGGGCATAGAGGGAGGTGCCAGCCCACACTATCAAATTCTTAAAGTGCCCATGGCTCCTAGTGGACCGGTCTAAACCCAATGGTACTAAATGGATACCCAGTATCCTCTAGGACATAAGAGAAAGCCTTACTTAAGTCTAGGTAAGCTATATCAACAGCTCCACCTTTATTCATCACTTTAGTCACACAGTCAAAAAAGTCAATACAATTTGTTTGACTTGACCTCCCCCCAGTGAATCCATGCTGTTTGGGATCCTGTAAATTGCTGGATTTGAGATAATCTACAACTTTCTTTTAAGACTGTCTCCATTAAATTCCCTACTACTGAAGGAAGACTCACTGGTCTGTAGTTTGCCTCTTCCTTGCTTCCACTTTTGTGCAGTGGGACTACATTCACTCATTTCCAGTCTTCTGGAATTAATCCTGTAGCTAATGACTGGTTGAATAATTCTGTTAATGGTGCTACCAGCACCTCTTCAAGCTCTTTTAGTATCCTTGGATGTATCCCATCTGACCCCATAGATTTGTCCACTTTCAGCTTTGAGAGTTCTGTTAGGACCTTCTCCTCTGTAAATTAACTTGTTTCATTTTCCTGAATATCCCTGCAACTTAACTGTGGCCCCTTTCCCTCTCTTTTTTCAGTAGTGAATACTGAGCAAAAATAATTAATATGATTTGTCTCCCTCAACAAGACTCCCAGTCTGTCTTTAATTTTATTATTCAGCCTTTTTCTTTTTCACCTTTCACTATACCAAAAATAAAAATAAAATAAAAAAAATTGCCTTTTACCCACTGCCTGGGCCATTTTCTGCTCAGCTTGTGTCTTTGCAAATCTGGTTACCTTCTTCGTCTCCTGTCTAACAAGAACTGATGTGAGGGTCCACTGATTAACCTCACAAGTTTAGTTGTGCTTCATCTACGACTTTGTATGTGTATAAAACCAATTTATATGCGGTTAAAGTCAAACAAGCATCTTTGGTAACACTTATTGCATTTTGCTGAACCTGCGATGTGACGATTCAAATTGTAAAGGAAAATATGGAACATTACTACTCTGGTATTGCCTTAGTTACAGCTGGCTTCTTGCGCCTCATGGCTTATATACACCTAGTAAGTAAGGCCACATCTGAATAAAATCTAAACATTCAACACCTATTCGGTTTACTACAGGATGAACTGCTTGACCATCTTACCTTATCATACACTGCAGATACAGTTGTCACTCAAGTGATTTCTTGGGTTCAAAATATTTGTCTTGAGAATTTATCATTTAGTTTTAGTGGTGACGAGGATCTTTATTAAAATAGTCTATCTATAGACTGTTTGGGAGACCTTGTTATCCACTCAGCCACTTACATGTAAATGTTTGCTTATGCAGCATTTTTTCACTTCTTATTTTACATTTTTGGGGGATACCCGTCTTTATTGCTTAATTACATCCAATTGCAATGACTTCCTTGGACTAAATATACAGTATGTTTCCTAGATAGCAGCAGAAACTAATCAATTGAGGGGTTAGTGGAAAAGAGGCACATGCCACAAGTAGCATAGACTATTTTAAAAATAGATTTGTCTTGAAATATAATACCAGGGATTTATATTTTGCTACCGGTGAGAAATACAGATGCCACTATGTTAGCAGTTAGTGGAGTAAATGCTGGGTGGCAGATGCTATTTGATGGAAGCAAAAAGTCAAAATCCATACAGATGTAGCATGTGCCTCTTTTTCCACTGAGCCCATGAATTAACAATAAAGGTAACGTTTTAGATAACCTTTCAGAACAACATCTTTTTCACTGTAAAATATTCTTAATGAAAGACATTTTAATACTGTTAAAAGTAGTATTTATACGGTTTTTGTCCATCAATTCAAGGTATGATTTTTAAATGGTCTCTTGCAGGTTTGTGAGACGGGAAAAGGAAATTGCTGAAACCAGGTTTGAAGTTGCGCAAGTAGAATGTTTGCGATACCGACAGCGTATGGAGCACATGGAGCGGGAAATAAATGAACTACAAGACAGTTTGAACACAGAACGTGAAAAAGTTCAGGTTGGCTTTACAACTTTTTACCCTATCCCCTGTATAACTAAATACAGGTTAGTTTTCTGTTTGTATTACACATTTTGTTGGGGAGATGTGCAGAATGATAATCCTTTAAAACTATTAATTGGCTCTTGTTTGCCTTAGGTAGCATGTCTGTGCTTAAACCATTGCTCAAGTGGGAACTTGCATGTTAGTGTAAGTATAACAATTTCTTTTTTCATATTAAACCTTCAGGTAACTGCAAAGACAATGGCCCAACATGAAGAGCTGATGAAGAAAACTGAAACTATGAATGTTCTAATAGAAAGCAACAGACTATTAAGGGAAGATAAAGAGAAACTGGACCATGAGCTTCAGCAACTTCAAGCGAAGGTAAGTAGTTTTGTAGCTTATAACTTGCTGCTTGTGTATTTGTATTAATAGCCTTATGCCTGGCGTTTAACTGCATTCCAGCAGCTGAACAACTTTAAATGGTGGTTTAAAGTGATTTCAATTAAGCCATAGCTGCTTTTTCTTTCTTTAAATGGTACAGTAATTGCACTTAAAGCGCTCCCAAAGCAGTGGCAGCTTGTAGTGCTGCGCTATCATTTGTTTGAGTATGAGGTCACTGGTTCACAGCATTCAATATGATTGCTAGTTCATAAAATGCTGAAACAGGATGTTCTAACCAGGCTGGGGTTTAGTTAAAACAGATTCGTTGGATCAGCTGACATAACAATGCATAGAGAGATTGTTAAATGATTGGTCGCTAGTTGGTAAAAAAAAAGTACACGATCTCGCTCAAAAAAGCATGAGTCATGGAGAGTACCTATGATAAAGGCATGATCCGCTATACATGTTGAACTCTTCTGACTTTGTTCTCACTTATTCCACTGTAAGGATTTGTCTATACAGTGCATGGCCAAACTTGTGTAGACATCCTAACGTGACACCTGTATGTGCTTGTTTAAAATCTCATTCCAACACCATGTGCATTAATATGAAGTTGGTCCTCTTAGCTGCAGTAACAACCCTCATTTTTATGGTAAGCTTTTCCACTTCATATTGGATCATAGCTTTGGCGATTCACATACATTCGGCCACAAGAGCGTTAATGAGCTTGGGGGATAAAGCCTTTCTTCTTCGGCTTTCCTAGTGCTCCACAGGGATGACATTAAGGTTATAGGCGGTAGGATCAGCTCCTGGGCATGTTACAGTTTAGCCTTTCAGCTATTGCAGGATGCCTCAGTCCCTCTCCATATAACCCCACCCCTTGCACAGACAGATCATTTTTTTGTATGGTGCTGCAGGAAGCTGTGTGCACCTTTTTTACAGGTGACTGCTCTTGCAAGCCCAAAGTCTGTCCTTTCTTTCTTTCTTTCTTTCTTTCTTTCTTTCTTTCTTTCTTTCTTTCTTTCTTTCTTTCTTTCTTTCTTTCTTTCTTTCTTTCTTTCTTTCTTTCTTTCTTTCTTTCTTTCTTTCTTTCTTTCTTTCTTTCTTTCCACTGAGCTTGTCACTGCTGGATGTCTATTAGACTCCAGCACACAGGCTCCAACACTCCGCCTCTGCTACGATGGGTACTTGCGGCGGGGCCCACACCAAACGACTAGCACTGCTGCTGCTGGCAACCCCCCAGACTGCGTGGCCGGCCATCGGGGAGCAGGTAAGATGGTCTCAGTCTCCGGAACCCGCACTCAAATCGTGGTCCACTGCGCATCAGAGATGGGCGCTGGCTGTGGACACTGTCGCCTAGCCGGGACTCCACTAGACCACCGGGGCATATGGAGGCATAAGAAATATTTCTCTAACGTCCTAGTGGATGCTGGGGACTCCGTAAGGACCATGGTGAATAGACAGGCTCCGCAGGAGACTGGGCACTTTAAGAAAGAATTTGGATTCTGGTGTGCTCTGGCTCCTCCCTCTATGCCCCTCCTCCAGACCTCAGTTTTGAATCTGTGCCCGGACTAGCTGGGTGCTACTTAGTGAGCTCTCCTGAGCTTGTTATAAGAAAGTATTTTGTTAGGTTTTTTATTTTCAGGGAGCTCTGCTGGCAACAGACTCCCTGCATCGTGTGACTGAGGGGAGAGAAGCAGCCCTACTCTCTGAAGATAGGTCCTGCTTCTTAGGCTACTGGACACCATTAGCTCCAGAGGGATCGTACACAGGATCTCACCCTTTGTCGTCCGATCCCGGAGCCGCGCCGCCGTCCCCCTCGCAGAGCCGGAAGATAGAAGCCGGGTGAAAGAAGCAAGAAGACTTCGAAATCGTCAGCAGAAGACTCCAGACTTCATATGAGGTAGCGCACAGCACTGCAGCTGTGCGCCATTGCTCCCACACTACACCCACATACTCCGGTCACTGTAAGGGTGCAGGGCGCAGGGGGGGGGGGGGGCGCACTGGGCAGCAATTAGAGACCTCTTTGGCAAAAGTTTGCATAATATACAGTTGGGCACTGTATATATGTATGAGCCCTCACCAAAATTGTACATGAAAGCGGGACAGAAGCCCGCCGTCGAGGGGGCGGGGCTTCTTCCTCAGCACTCACCAGCGCCATGTTTTTTCTCCACAGCACCGCTGAGAGGAAGCTCACCAGTCTCTCCCCTGCAGTTACACGGTAGAAGAGGGTAAAAAGAGAGGGGGGGGGGGCACATAATTAGGCGCAAAAATCAATATAAACAGCAGCTACTGGGTTAACATGAAGTTACTGTGTTATTCCTGGGTTAATAGCGCTGGGGTGTGTGCTGACATACTCTCTCTCTGTCTCTCGAAAGGGCCTTATGGGGGAATTGTCTTCAGATGAGCATTCCCTGAGTGTGTGGTGTGTCGGTACGTGTGTCGACATGTCTGAGGTAAAAGGCTCCCCTAAGGAGGAGATGGAGCAAATGTGTGTGAGAGGGTGTCTCAGTCGACAACGCCGACACCTGTTTGGATATGTGTATTAAGTGCTAAGGTGAATTTATTGCACAAAAGATTATAGAACAGACAGGAAATCTACCCATGTCTGTCCCTATGTCGCAGAGACCTTGAGAGTCTCTCAGTGCTCACTATCCAAAATAATAGACACTGATATCGACACTGAGTTTGACTCCAGTGTCGACTACGATAATGCAAAGTTACAGCCAAAATGGCAGAAAAGTATTCAATATACGATTATTGTAATAAAAGATGATTTGCATATCACTGATGACTCATCTGTCCCTGACACAAGGGTACACATGTTTAAGGGGAAGAAAGCTGAGGTAAATTTCCCTCCTCTCATGAGGAAAAAGAGTGGGAATCTCCAGACAAGAGACTGCAGTTTCCCACAAAGAATTCTCAGGCAGTATCCTTTCCCCACTAGGGCCAGGATATGATGGGAATCTTCCCCTAGGGTGTCACGTTTGCCCAAAAGGTAGCCCTGACGTAACAGCTATTCTCAGGGATCCTGCAGATAGCGTGCACATTCTGGTACACTACTCAGACCGGCGATTGTGTCGGCATGGGTTTATAACGCTGTGGCAGCGTGGACAGGTACCTTATCAGAAGAGATTGAGACCCTAGTGTATGTATGTATGTGTGTGTGTGTGTGTATATATATATATATATATATATATATATCAGCCCGGCACTCCACTCCAAAGTATGGCAACTGCTGCGGTGCCCTCCCGGTCGGGTATGCGAAATCCCGGATAGACAGATTGGGTTATGTGGGCGGCACTCAATGCAGACTTCACAGCGTAACAAGAAGATACTTTATTAGGCCAACATGTTTCGGGGACCAAACCCCGTCCTCAGGGCCAGACAAGCCACAAGAAACAAGCACAAATATTTATATAGGGAAAACAAGACAAACATTAATGCAGATCGTACTCACCTGCTCCACGGCGCCGCCGCCCGCCAGTCCATCCGGCCACACTGACGTGTCGCTCAATAGTGACGGCGCGCCGCGTCGCAGGCGAGTAACCTAGGCAACCTAAAGAAACCTCCGCTCGGTCACCTACGGAAGTACAGTGTATATAAAAAACAATCAATACACAAAACATATGGAAATGAAATAAAAACAAACACAAAAGTATAAATACTAATGGTGAGGATCTATAGCGGCCATAGCATAGCTCTATGATGGCTGAACACAATGAAGCTACAATACAGTGGTATAAATGAGGTACATGAGGCATTAAAAAGGGGTAGATAGTGGCTACTGATTTAGAGGAAACACTGTAATCCCAGGTTCTCATTGAGACCCCCGGGTGACAGTGTTCCCAATTTATAAATCCACCTGGATTCCTTTTGTAATAAGATCTTATCCCTATTCCCACCCCTTAATTTGCGAGGAACATGATCTATGAGGATAGCCCTAATACTGGCTACCCTATGGCCCATTAGCATGCAGTGTCGCGCAAAAGGTTGTTCACTTTCTTTTTTCTCAAATGCCTTCTTTATGGCACTCCTATGGAGCGCCATACGCTCACGGAACTGCCTGATGGTCTTGCCAACATATGCAAGACCACACGGGCACGTGAGGAGATACACCACATGTGTGGTGGTACATGTTAACCAATGTTTGATGGGAATTTTGCAGCCCGTAGAGGGGTGGTTAAAGGAGGTGCCTACTATCAATGTATTACATGTGGCGCATCCCAAACATCGGTAACATCCATTTTTGGCTCGTAGGAAATGAGATTCCCTGTTAGTAGCCATGTCCGTGATATCTAGTTTCACTATACGGTCTCCAATGTTCCCCCCTCTAGTGTGACTCGGCAGCAATGCTGCATTGGCTATGCAAGACATAGCTCCATCCGTTTGTATTATGGGCCACAACTGTTTAGCTTTTTTTACAATTTGTTTGCTTTTAGTCGTGTGTTTATTGACCCAAGGAAATACTTCTCTCTTACGTAGTTTACGGGCATGGCTAGATTCCAAAACTTGTTGGCTGGTCATATCCAAAACCCGTCTTTTAGACGCCTCAAGGTCCCCTAACGGGTAACCCCTTTCCCCAAATTTGTGCTTCATGGTTTCTAATGCCCTGCATGTCTCCTCTGGGTCAGATGTGATCCGCCGCACTCGCAAAAATTGCGAGTACGGAAGGCCCCTAAGTAAGGGGGCAGGGTGGAAACTCTGATACTTCAATGTAGTATTCCTATCTGTTGCTTTTACATACAAAGAGGTAATCAACCGATCATCCCTATTGGTTATGGTCACGTCAAGGTAATTAATAGCATCATCATGGATGGCATACGTGAACTGTACTGGGTGGCTCGTTTTGTTATGGTTATCCAGAAGAGAAATAAGTTTATCCCTGGGGCCCTGCCATAAGATGAGCAAGTCATGAATATAGCACCTATATTAGAAGACATGTATGGATACCTCAGGGTCCATATAGAGCATCTGGACTTCTAGTTGATACATAAATGCATTCGCATACGACGGGGCCACTGCCGACCCCATCGCACACCCAGATAGCTGCAACCAGAATTTACCATTAAATACAAAGTAGTTCCTACTGAGCATTTTATCCAAAAGGGACAAAAAAAACACAACATCTGGCCCATTGTAATCAGGGTTATTTTCAATCAATGACCTCACTGCCTCCATTCCTGCACTGTGTGGAATGCAGGTATAGAGGCTAGTGACATCGGCACTACATAGGGTCAGTCCCGCAGGCAAGGGACCCAGATCCTGAAGCTGGAGAAGTAAGGCCGTGGTATCCTTAAGATAAGACGGAATAGATTGCACACAGGGGTTAAGGTATGCGTCTAAGTAGGTAGAGATGGGATGGTACAGAGAGCCTCTGGCTGACACAATAGGGCGGTCAGGCGGGTCCTGCAAGGTCTTATGGACCTTGGGGACCGCATAAAACAATGGTGCTATAGGGAATTCGACCATGAGAGCTTTAAGCACTTGTGTGTTAATGATCCCCCGTTCACCGGCATTTTTCAGCAAAACGTCCAACTCATTCTTAAACTCCACAGTGGGGTCTTTGGTCAGTCTCTTATAGACCACAGGATCATTCAATTGGCGCTCACACTCCTTGACATAGTCGCCCAGATCCTGCACTACTGTAGCCTCCCCTTTGTCCGCTTTCCGGAACGCTATGTCAGACCTATTTGACAAATCCTTAAGTGCTAGCATCTCTTGTCTAGACATATTGAAATGTCCAATGTTAGCTCTATCACAGTTGCCTTCTGCCTCCAACATACGTGTGAAGGTCCTGATGGACGGGTTAAGGCTTGGGGGATCAAACTGTGACCGATGAGCAATCGCCTGTAGTTGTGCTGGGATAGTGTCGGTAGATAGTCCCGATGTTTTATTATTGAAGAATTCCCTTCGTCTCAAAGATCTATTCAAACGAAGCATCTCAATTTTCCATTCTAATGGATCAGGAGCATTAGTGGGAATGAAGGATAGGCCCTTGGCCAAAACTTGATGTTCTATATCAGAGAGGGGAGTGGAAGATAGGTTAAAAAACAGTCTCTTTCATGGCCTCGGTGGCTTTTGCCCTGATGTCCCTTTGGTTTTGCCCCGACCTCCTCGTCCTCTGCTGTGTCCGCGGCCTGGTGTAGGCACACGGTTGGAGCGAGTTTGTCCCTTGACCTAAAAGGGAGCTGAGAGTCAGATGAAGGAGTTAGCTCAGACGTGTATTCAGAGTCACTAGCCGATGTGCTAACACCCTGTTGTTGTTCTCTCCGTCGGCGTGATTGGTGTCGACGGTTAGGGTATTGCCGGTCCTGCCCCGGTCTAGTACTTCCTAACCAGGGATAAACTTGCCTTTGCTGGTAGTCCCTCTGGACTGTAAGGAGTTTATCCTTCTTGAAGCGTATTAGCTCCTGTCGATATTGTTCCAGCTGGATTTCAAGCTTTGCTGGCCAGTTAGTTTGTGTATCTGATGAAAGACTTATTTTATGATCAGCCTCAAAGGTCTGAATCTGTTCCTTGACTAAATTCAACTCCCTTGCGGACTCCTCCACCACCAGCAGAATGAGGTCCATGGAACATTTGTTCAGGATCGCAACCCACCGACTTGCAAAATGTGGGATTATATCGACCTATTGTGGGTGAGTTGCGAACCCTGAACCCTCTGGGTATCAAGTTGCTCCGATAATAATCGGACAATGTAATCCCATGATACAGGAAATCCACTTCTCTTTGTTTCAGTTTTATCCATTTTTTTGAATAAATCCTCATTAGTGCTCTTTAAGGGCTCATCCTCCAGCCGTCTTTCAACCAAAATGGCTTTTGCTTCAACGTCAGAGAAGCTGAGGCGCTCCCGTGCATCACGATGTATCAGGTCTAAAGCTGACTCCAAATCAGAATTGATTTCTGCCATGATTAGCAGGTGTCAGATGAATGGAGCGTGTTCACTATGCCCCACTGTCCTCACCAAAATGTAAACAAATATACTGCTAAAACCGCAGCCTGCACGACCGCAAAAACATCCCGGTCCTGTAATCAGGGGTAAGGAATAATAATGAGGGGTGCCTTGGTAAGGGTAGGTGCTCCAAGGTAATAGATACCTCCTGGCTTTCCTCCTAATGCAAACCAAATAGAGACAGCCCGGCACTCCACTCCAAAGTATGGCAACTGCTGCGGTGCCCTCCCGGTCGGGTATACGAAATCCCGGATAGACAGATTGGGTGATGTGGGCGGCACTCAATGCAGACTTCACAGCGTAACAAGAAGATACTTTATTAGGCCAACATGTTTCGGGGACCAAACCCCGTCCTCAGGGCCAGACAAGCCAAAAGACACAAGCACAAATATTTATATAGGGAAAACAAGACAAACATTAATGCAGATTGTACTCACCTGCTCCACGGCGCCGCCGCCCGCCAGTCCGTCCGGCCACACTGACGTGTCGCTCAATAGTGACGTCACGGCGCGCCGCGTCGCAGGCGAGTAACCTAGGCAACCTAACGAAACCTCCGCTCGGTCACCTACGGATCCTCACCATTAGTATTTATACTTTTGTGTTTGTTTTTATTTCATTTCCATATGTTTTGTGTATTGATTGTTTTATATACACTGTACTTACGTAGGTGACCGAGTGGAGGTTTCCTTAGGTTGCCTAGGTTACTCGCCTGCGGCGCGCCGTGACGTCACTATTGAGCGACACGTCAGTGTGGCCGGACGGACTGGCGGGTGGGCGGCGGCGCCGTGGAGCAGGTGAGTACGATCTGCATTAATGTTTGTCTTGTTTTCCCTATATAAATATTTGTGCTTGTGGCTTGTCTGGCCCTGAGGACGGGGTTTGGTCCCCGAAACATGTTGGCCTAATAAAGTATCTTCTTGTTACGCTGTGAAGTCTGCATTGAGTGCCGCCCACATCACCCAATCTATATATATATATATATATATATATATATATATATATAGTCACATGCCAATCCCTCGAAATGAGGTTGGAGACAGAACCAGCACTCTGCGTGATTTTCAAAACAGATCTTTACTGCAAGTTGAACTTATCTCAGAGCAATTACATCGACATCGGCATATATCGGCAACAGCATATACTCATCGCTTTGCGGTAATATTTCATCACTGGCAAACTCCCATAAAGCCGTTTTCGGTAAGTAACCTTCCTCAGGGGAATAACCAGGCAAAGTGTCAAACTGCCATGTCAGAAAGTGCTTGCGTGCCGTGCAACCTTTGCAACACCTGTGAGCACATTATATGTGCTCACCGTGCCATACTCACCACCAGCACCTGGAGTCTATCACCGCCCACAGAGACAGGTCCCGCCACTGCACATACACCGGGAAGCACACGCCGTGGAACGCACGCCGCTCCACACGAATCCGGAAGTTCTGGTACGTGGAACGCAGGCTACGTGTCACTTGGCGGAAGTCCTCCCCTCAGTGCTGCGCTTAGCAGGCACAATGTCCCGAGGCAACATGTGTATGTGTCCCATGGTTCTGCTGGTAGTATTGGCAACAATACAGTAACAAACATAACTAATTAAGGACTATACAGAAAAGAATTACCCATAAGACTAGCATACAAACAGTAAGGGTCAAGATTGCAATAATAGGGCACCTAAATGCCATCAGTGCTAAATAACAAATAGTATTCTCACATGACCAAAACCATCGAAAAGTCCTTTGCATAATATTAATGAGGGAACAGCTAACTAACATCCAACACATAACATGGAGAGGGACAGAACAGACTCACAGACAAGTAAATGCAGGATCACATCTTCAGATGCATCGGTTAATCACCCTATCCCCCAGGGCCAGGGTGTCTCTCCTGTTGTGGCTGCAGAGTGCTCACCTTCTCGAAGATCGCATATTCGGCATTCAGGACTGGGTCCTGGTGACCACGGATGCAAGCCTCCGGGGGGCAGTCACACAGGGAAGAAATTTCCAAGGTCTGTGGTCAAGTCAGGAGACTTGCCTTCACATAAACATCCTGGAACTAAGGGCCATATACAACGCCCTACGTCGAGCGGAGTCCCTGCTTCGCGACCAAGCGGTTCTGATTCAGTCAGACAGTATCACCGCAGTGGCTCATGTAAACCGCTTAGGCGGCACAAGGAGCAGGGTGGCGATGGTAGAAGCCACCAGAATTCTTCGCTGGGCAGAGAATCACGTAAGTGCATGGTCAGCAGTGTTCATTCCGGGAGTGGACAACTGGGAAGCAGACTTCCTCAGCAGGCACGACCTCCACCCGGGAGAGTGGGGACTTCATCAAGAAGTCTTCATGCAGATTGCAAGTCGGTGGGAACTGCCACAGGTGGACATGATGGCATCCCGCCTCAACAAAAAGCTGCAGAGATATTGCGCCAGGTCCAGAGACCCTCAGGCGATAGCTGTGGATGCACTGGTGACACCGTGGGTGTTCCCGTCGGTCTATGTATTTCCTCCTCTTCCTCTCATACCCAAGGTGCTGAGAATCATAAGGAAAAGAGGAGTGAGAACAATACTGTTTGTTCCGGATTGGCCAAGAAGGACTTGGTATCCGGATCTGCAAGAAATGCTCACAGAGGACCTGTGGCCTCTGCCTCTAGGACAGGACTTGTGCAACAGGGGCCCTGTCTGTTCCAAGACTTACCGCGGCTGTGTTTGACGGCATGGCTGTTGAACACGGGATCCTAGCAGAAAAAGGCATTCCGGATGAGGTCATTCCTACGTTGATAGAGGCTAGGAAGGATGTGACGGCTCAACATTATCACCGTATATGGCAAACATATGTGGCTTGGTGTGAGGCCAGGAATGCCCATACGGAGGAATTCCAGCTGGGCCGTTTCCTTCACTTCCTACAGTCTGGAGTGACTTTGGGCCTTAAATTGGGTTCCATTAAGGTTCAGATTTCGGCCCTGTCTATTTTCTTTAAAAAAAAACTGGCTTCTCTGCCTGAAGTTCAGACGTTTGTAAAGGGAGTGCTGCATATTCAGCCCCCTTTTGTGCCTCCAGTGGCACCTTGGGATTTTAACGTGGTGTTGAGTTTCCTGAAATCACACTGGTTTGAGCCACTTCAAACCGCGGAGTAAAAATATCTCACGTGGAAGGTGGTCATGCTACTAGCCTTGGCTTCGGCTAGGCGTGTGTCAGAATTGGCGGCTTTGTCACATAAAGGCCCCTATCTGGTTTTTCCATGCGGATAGAGCAGAATTGCGGATTCGTCCACAATTTCTGCCGAAAGTGGTTTCATCCTTTCATATAAACCAACCTATTGTGGTGCCTGTGGCTACTACTGACTTGGAGGATTCCGAGTTACTTGATGTAGTCAGGGCTTTGAAGGTTATGTAGCCAGAACGGCTAGGGTCAGGGAAACGGAATCTTTGCTTCAAAGCAAACTATTGCTCGCTGGATCTGTAACACGATTCAGCAGGCTCATTCGGCGGCTGGATTGCCGCTGCCTAAATCAAGTAAGGCCCATTCCACAAGGATGGTGGGCTCTTCTTGGGCGGCTGCCCGAGGGGTCTCGGCATTACAGCTTTGCCGAGCGGCTACTTGGTCAGGTTCAAACACCTTTGCAAAGTTCTACAAGTTTGATACCCTGGCTGAGGAGGACCTTGTGTTTGCTCATTCGGTGCTGCAGTGTCATCCGCACTCTCCCGCCCGTTTGGGAGCTTTGGTATAATCCCCATGGTCCTTATGGAGTACCCAGCATCCACTAGGACGTTAGAGAAAATAAGATTTTACTTACTGGTAAATCTATTTCTCGTAGTCCGTAGTGGATGCTGGGCGCGCGTCCCAAGTGCGGACTTCTTCTGCAATACTTGTATATAGATATTGATTAAATAAGGGTTATGTTATAGTTGCATCAGGGTTGATCTGATGCTCTGTTGTTGTTCATACTGTTAACTGGGTATGTTTCTCACAAGTTATACGGTGTGATTGGTGTGACTGGTATGAGTCTTGCCCTGGATTCCAAAATCCTTTCCTTGTGCTGTCAGCTCTTCCGGGCACAGTTTCTCTAACTGAGGTCTGGAGGAGGGGCATAGAGGGAGGAGCCAGAGCACAACAGAATCCAAATTCTTTCTTAAAGTGCCCAGTCTCCTGCGGAGCCCATCTATTCCCCATGGTCCTTACGGAATCCCCAGCATCCACTACGGACTACGAGAAATAGATTTACCGGTAAGTAAAATCTTATTTTATTAAGGGTCCCCCAGAACTGGTGGTTGAAAACTCCTCCCCCTCTATTCCCCATCAGCCCTCAGTTTTAGAATTGTGCAGAGGGGAGCCGGTCACATTTGGCTTTATTTATTTTCTCCTTTTTGTTTGTTGGCCTTAGGATAACCCTTTCCCACTTATGTGAGAAGTGGGGTCTGGGTCTCCGGTTCTCCTTGGTGCGCGGGAGAGGGATTAACAGCGCTCATATGAGAAATGCTGCTACCCACACCAGACAGCAGGGGTCCTTAATCTAAAGTCCCTGAATCTGTTTTTGGCTTATTACCGAATCAAGATGGAATAGATCATTTCGGTCATTGCAAGTTTAGATCCCATGGAATATCTATTATCCCCGGATATAAATGATGTGTACCTAAATTTCCAAATCTGCTAACCACACCAAGCATTTCTCAGATTTGCGATACAACAAGACCATTTTCAGTTCAGAGCCTTACCATTCAGACTGTCTACAGCTCCCAGAGTATTTGCCAAAATCATGTCAGTCATAATTGTTCATATCCGGTCATTAGGAGTTGCAATCATCTCTTACTTGGACGAACTGCTAACTAAAGGCACCATCCGCAGTTCTTCTCCAGGAGCATGCTGTTGGCTTACTACATCTTGGTAAGACACGGTTGGATAATCAATTTCAAGAAATTCAACCCTCTACCGTCACAGCGTCTTCAGTTTCTAAGGATGATACTGTACACGAATGCTCAGGAAGTCGGCCTACTGGAGGACAAAGTACAGTATCCTCCTTATGGTTCAGAAACTACTCAAGCATAGGACCGTTTCGGTACACTTGGTCATTCGCTTGTTGGGGAAGATAGTTGTGACCTATGAAGTCCTACAGTTCAGTCCGTTTCATTCCCGTCCTTTTCAACTGGAAGTATTGCTTCAATGGTCAGGGTCTCGCAAATTGATACGTTTAACTCCTCGAATCAGAATGTCACTCCTTTGGATTCAGATGAACAGCCTCAGAGCCAGCAGGAGATTCAGAATATGGGATTGGGTTGTTCTGATGACAAATGCCAGTCTCTGAAGATGGGGTGCAGTGGTACTGGATTTACAGTTTCATGGTCGTTGGTCGCCTCAGGAATCTCAGTTACCGATAAATGTGTTGGAACTGAGAGCGATCTACTATGCACTTCTGGACGGCACCCACGTTCTCTGCTCAAGGGCGGTATGAATACAGTATTAATGGCACTATACTGGAAACTACTGAGGAGGAAAGGGATCTAGGAGTCACTATTTCAGATGACTTAAAGGCAGGTAAGCAATGTAACAAGGCAATGAGGAAGGCTAGTCAGATGCTTGGCTGCATTGGGAGAGGAATCAGCAGCAGAAAGAAAGAAGTAATAATGCCACTGTATAGGTCATTGGTACGGCCTCATCTAGAATACTGTATTCAGTTCTGGAGGCCATATCTTCAAAAGGATTTTATTACATTAGAAACTGTACAAAGGAAAGCAACTAAAATGGTGCATGGCCTACATCACAAAACATACCCAGAAAGACTAAGAAATCTCAATATGTATAGTTTGGAGCAGAGAAGGGAAAGGGGGGACATGATAGAAACTTTCAAATATATCAAGGGTTTTAACAAAGTCCAGGAGGGAAACATTCTCCAAATGAAAAGAAGCAATAGGACACGAGGACATGCACTGAGACTGGAGGGGGAGAGGTTGAGGGGAAATTTGCGGAAAAATAATTTCACAGAAAGGGTAGTGGACAAGTGGAATAGCCTCCCATCAGAGGTGGTAAAGGCTAAGACAGTAGAGCAATTTAAACATGCATGGGATAGACATAAGGATATCCTTACAAAGAAATAAGGATCAAATAAGGTTAGAGATAAAAATAATATTAAAAAAAAAGGGGGCAGACTAGATGGGCCAAGTGGTTCTTATCTGCCGACAAATTCTATGTTTCTATGACAAATTCTATGAATTTAGCCAAAGAACGAATCATCTGCTCTTGCCTATGTAAACAAACAGGGTGGTACTTGCAGTCGAGCAGCAATGCAGAAAGTTGCACTGGTTCTACGTTGGGCCGAACGCAGCAATGTAATTCTTTCCGATGTGTTTTTTTAGGTGTGGACAAATGGGAAGCAGACTACCTCAGTCGCCAGGATCTTCATCCTGGAGAATAGGCTTCACACCCAGAAGTTTTCAAAGCACTAGTGCGATGGTGGGGTCGCACATGGATGGGCCTCATTGTATCCAGACTGAATCATAAACTTGCTCGTCACGTGTTTAGAACACTGGATCTTCGGTCAGAAGCGTAGTGGCCACTGCCTCTATGCCGGGATCTATTACAACAGGGTCCTTTAGTTTACCCTGGTTTACCGCAACTGCGTTTAACATGGTGGCTATTCAGGTCGCTATCTTGAGCCATCATGGAATTCGGGATGCTGTTATTCCAACAATGTTGCAGGCTAGAAAACAAGTTATAGCAGCCCATTACCATTGCATATGGTTTTCTTATGTGGCTTGGTGCGAACATTAGTTTTCCGACTAGGTCCTTTCAAATGTCCCGAGATTCCATCTGGGATCTCCGAAGGTTCAAGTTTCCACGTTGTCCATCTTCCAGCACAGATTTGTGCTCCTCCGGAAGTTCAGACATTTTGCACGGAGTTCTAAGGGTACACCCTCCGTTTGTGCTGCACACGGCACCTTGGAACTTGAATACCGTGCTTGCTTTTCTCTAGTCTAGTTTCTTTGAGCCTCTAGGAGGAGGTAGACCTGAAATACCTAATATGGTAGTCTTTTTACTGGCGTTGGCTTCTGCTCCAAGGGTTTCCAAGTTGAGTGCTTAGTCCTGCAAACCACATTACCTCATCTACCACAAAGACAGAGCTGAATTAAGAACACATGCGTCTTTTCTTCCAAAGGTCGTTTCGGCTTTCCATATCAATCAGAGGATTGTGGTCCCGTCATTACGGGATGATTCTTGTACGCCTTCTACTCTGGAAGTAGTTTGAGCTATGAAGATTTATTTGGCACGAACAGTGCCCTAACAGAAGTCTAATGCTTTCTTTCATCTTTATGACGCACCCCGCCAGGGGTGGCTGGCTACAAAGCAGACTTTGGCATGATGGAATCGCATGCATGACGATTTGTCAGGCTTATCTTCAAAGGGCTCATGTCCGCCAGCGTCCATTACTGCTCACTCCACACATTCTGTAGGGGCGTACTCAACTCTGCCAGGTGGCAACTTGGTCTCGTATTCATACTTTCTCTTTCATCCACTAGGGGACACTGGAGTCCTATACAGTAGGGGTGTGAAGCTTGCATCCGGAGGTGTGGCACAATCTAAAATTAACATTGTCTGCACAGCCGGCTCCTCCCCCTTCACATCTTTCCTCCCTCAGTTTGGAAAATTGTGCTAGGAGGTACAAGCACAGAAAGGGAGCTCCTGCTCCTTGAACATTTTTCTTTTTTTTTTTTTTTTCCTTTATACTGACCCAATCCCTCCTAACTAAAGGGAGGGTGCAGGTTTCAAAAGAAAAGATGGTAAATGCCCGATCCCACCTAAATGAAAGGGGGTGCAGGCTTTACCAGATGAAAAGGCTGCGTCCCCCTAATAAAAGGGGGACAAAGTTCAGGAGTGGAGACAAGGATTCTGACTGAATAGAGACTAAGATCCCAGTGAAAGGGTTCGGTATCTCTATCTGAAGATTCTCTTCTAACAGTGAGTAGACGGCTGAGCCGAGAAAAAGGAATATCCTTATTAGAGAAGAGTAGCTGGAGCCGAGCCAACCTGTTAAAAAGGGGGGCAAAGGTTTCCATGAAGTGGAGAGACAAGGACCCTGATTGAAAGGGTCGGCATCTCTCCTAAGCAGCACAGTGAGTTGATTTACAGGCAGCATTTTTAAATAGACACTGTTAGACAGATACAGTCCGTACAGACACTGCCTGTAAGGAGAGTGAGCACTATGAGGGGGCAGCTACATGGAAGGCTCTATTGCAGGCTGAGCACAGACAGTATTTTTTAGAGATGTGTCTTCATTTTTTCAGTTGTGGCCATTTTGGCTTTTAGAAATAGGCGCCCACCTGTAGTTAGAAAATCTCTGAGGAGTTTCTTCAGCTACCAATCACTGTCAAGCAGATTGAAACATTGTATTAAATTCAGTACAGCCTGAGATTAATTTACATATGGCTGGTGCTGCCTACAGAAACGCTTTGCTGCTGCTGCTAAATCTTTGTATAAAGAATGATGTGGTTTTCTTTTCCCTCCAAAGGATTCTACTGAAAAATATCCTGAGGAAGAGGAGCAACAGAAGTATAATCCAGTCAAGCCAATCTGTTCTAACAGTTGGTGATGTGAGGATTGCAGACACCAGGCTGGTTTAAAAAATATAAATATAAATATATATATATATATATATATATATATATATATATATATATATATATATATATATATATAATATTTTTTTTTTTTTTTTTTTTTTTCTCCTCCTATAATGTAGGCTTATTTCCAGCTGTGTGTCTAAACCAGTTTCACTTGCTCGCTATATCCCTGCGGTCTTTCTCTTCCTACTTATATAGGGTGAAAGCACTGCTGACTGTTGATGAAGTATATGTTAAACAGGTCAAAAGCACCAACCAAGACCACAAAGAAGCAATAATGGCAAGGAGGTGAGCGATTTATGTTTAGGAATGGACGCTCAACCTGGGAGTAGTGGTCAGTCGGCATCAAGTTGGCGGAATACCGCAAGCACATTTAGAATGGGCAGCAGGGTTTACCAAAATTATGGACTAATTTTTCAGTAGAATGACTTCGCCCGCACATGCAGAAAAGACTGTGTTGGGCAGCAAAGAGACCACTCCCAACCCTACATGAAGAGGAAGGGGGTCTTGTAATTGATGGATAAAGAAGGTGAGGCAGTAGAGGCGATACTGAACACAAGTCCGTAAGAGGAGGACTCTGAGGTTAAGGGATTAGATTCTCTTATTAAGCTGTAAAAGATCCTTAACCTCAATGAGGAAGAAGTTAAGAAACTGGAAGGTTTTGATTTATTTCAGTCAAGAACCACGAGGAGCGGATTTTTCAATTCCTCAGTCCCTCCATGTTCAAAGGGAGAAGCTTGGAAGCAGCCTGATAAGTGCTTCCAAAAAAATTCCAAAGAAGTTCGAGGCCGATTACCCACTACATGTATAGGTGGGAGGTTCCGCAGATGGTGGTTGCCTCCCTGGCTAGACTGTCAAGTAGAAAGACAATCTTACCGATACCAAACGTAACTATTTTAAAGGAGGCGTCCGATCGCAAGGTAGACAAGAATCTATTTTTTGTAGCTGCTACGACACACAGTGCCTGGGTCACCAAGGCTATTATAGCATGGTCTGGTCGTATTGTTCAGGCTGTAGAGAAAGATACAGCAGGAGTAAATAGTTAGACTAGCGGAGCACATCGGTGAGTCGACTACTTACAATTGCCAGGCCGCAAAGGGATGCTACCAGAATTGCATCATACTTCTCTACGTCAGCCATATCAGAAATAAGGATTCTGTGGCTCAGAGACCGGAAAATCTTTATAGCTGCAAGGGCATCACACAGACCTATGAGGTCCGTGCTTTGGAAAAATGGTTCGGGCATAACAGGCACGAGGAGGTCTCCCAAGGAGGGGACGTTTTAAGGGGTCTATAATTAGACAAGTGGATTTCACAAACAGGAAAAAATCCTCTTTTCTGCGTACCACGTTTCATAAAGCTACGCAAATAGGCAGAAATTACTCTGGTCCAGTATTTAGGTCCTTTCGTGCTAGAGAAGAGGTTTTCGCGTTCAGGCGCGTGAAAACAAAGACCATTCTCAGTACACAGTCCAGAAACAGGTCTCTAAGACAAGCTCATTTTGGGCGTCCTATGATAGGCGCAGGTTTTGAAAGGTTTCGGGACACCTGGGCCGAGACTTTGCCAAATAACGAGATTCAACAGAATCCAACGGGGTTGCCTCGGTGCCCATAGAAAGCAAAAGCCCTACTGATGGCGATCCAAAAATTGCTACAGTCAGAAGTCATTACTCCAGTTCCCGCCTCTCAAAGAGGAACGGGGTTCTATTCCAATCTTTTTTGTCGTACCAAAGCCGGACGGGACGGTCAGACCGATACTCAATTTAACAGCTTTAAACCGATTTTCTATGGGTCTACAAATTCAAGATGAAATCAATTCAGTCGGTCATAGCAGGTTTGGAACAAGACAAGTTCATGGTACCCATGGACATAAAGGATGCATACCTCCATGTCCCGATTTGGTCTCCTCACCAAGCTTACTTAAGGTTTGCACTGGTGAAGGATCACTACCAGTTCAGAGCCCTACCATTCTGTCTATCGTCAGCCCCGAGAATCTTTACGAAGATCATGGCGATAATGGTTGGAGGATTGAGACTGTTGGGGGTCACGATAATACCTTATCTAGACAATCTATTGATCAAGGCCTCCTCTCGGGAACAGCTGATAAAGGATGCTCGGACATCTCGCCAATTTCTCATTCGACATGGGTGGATTGTGAACTTTCAGAAATCCAATCTCATACCGACTCAACGGATTTAGTTCCTCTGTCTCATCTTGGACATGGTAAAATTGAGAGTCTTCCTACCAGAGCACAAGAACCAGAACCTACAGAGGTAAGTGGCTCAGGTACTACGGACACAGGCGGTTTCTCTATACCTCTGTGGGCAACTTCTCGGGAAGATGGTGGCGTCGTTCGAAGCTCTCCAGTACGGCAGACTTCATTCCCGACCTTTCCAGATGACCCTCATTGGTCAGGGAGCAGGTTCACACTGGCTTCTACATCGAAGAATCCGACTTCTACCGCGCGTACAAACCTCCTTGATTTGGTGGTCGTTGCACAATAATCTCGCAGCAGGCAAGAGATTCGGCATTTGGGATTGGAGGATCCGGACAACGGACGCCAGTCTCAGAGGTTGGGGTGCCGTCCTAGAGGAACATCAGTTTCAGGGCAGATGGACGTTACAGGAGAGCAGTCTACCCATAAACATTCTAGAACTGAGAGCGGTTTACAATGCGCTTCTCTTGGCCGAAGACCTAGTCATGGGTCATTACGTACGGATACAGTCGGACAATGTCACGACGGCGGCTTACATAAACCGTCAGGGAGGACCAAAGAGCAGGATGGTGTTAAAGGAAGCCACAAAGATCTTGTTGTGGGCAGAAAGGTGAAACGTCATCCTCTCGGCTGTGTTCATTCCAGGTGTGGAAAACTGGGAAGCGGATTATCTCAGTCGCCAGGACATGCATCTGGGAGAGTGGTGCCTACATCCACAGATTTTCGACATGGTGGTGAGGAGATGGGGCCTACCTCAAGTGGACCTCATGGCGTCTCGGCAAAACCATCAGCTGCCCAGATATATGTCCAGGACAAGAGATCCAGCAGCAGAAGGAGTGGACGCATTAACATTTCCTTGGTGTTACAGGAGGGTTTACATTTTTCCACCCTTCCCCCTCATACCCAGGGTTCTGATAATTATGAAACAAGCGGGAGTGTGGGCGATTCTAATCGCACCAGATTGGCCTCGCAGGAGTTGATATTCAGACCTACGAAGGTTACTCGCGGAAGATCCTTGGCGGTTATCTCAGAGAGAGGACCTACTGTCTCAGGGACCGTTCCACCACGCAGACCTGAACAGGCTGCGTTTAACGGCGTGGCTATTGAAACCCGGATCTTAAGGAACAGAGGAATACCAAGAACGGCCATTCCTATGATGATTGCCGCTAGGAAGCCGGTCACAGCCATGCACTACTACAGGATTTGGAAGAGGTACATGGACTGGTGTCAAGAACGTGAGTGGAATTCGGCGAACTTCCATTTATCCAGACTTCTACTCTTCCTTCAGGCCGGTCTAGTTTTAGAACTGAGGCTGGGCTCTCTGAAGGTTCAAATTTTTGGCGCTCTCTATCCTATTCAACAGCGGTAAGCTTCCTTGCCAGAGGTTTAAACCTTTTTACAGGGTGTTCTGAGAATGCAGCCCCCTTTTCGTCGTCCTATTGCACCATGGGACTTAAATTTGGTGTTGGAATTTTTGAAATCTCCTACTTTTGAGCCGTTAGCAAGAACAGACCTGTGATATCTCTCTTGGAAGGTCACGTTATTGCTTGCCTTGGCTTCGGCCAGGCGGGTTTTTGAGTTGGGAGCCTTATCGTGTATGAGCCCCTTTTTAACTTTTCATGAGGATAGGGCTGAACTCCGTACAAGAGCGGATTTCCTGCCTAAAGTTGTTTCGGGGTTTCACGTAAACCAGCCATTTGTGGTCTCATCTTTCCGGGGTCTCGCAGATGGGAACGTGTTCTTGGATGTTGTCCAAGCTTTACGGGTATACATACAAGTTATGTAGTCCTTCAGAAAGTCTGACCATTTGTTTTTTCTTTATGATGGGCCTAAGAAGGGTTGGCCAGCATCTAAGCAGTCTTTGTCCAGATGGATTCGACTTGCCATTCGGCAAGCTTATATTTCCTGTGGCAAACAGGTTCCGGTTCAGACGGGTGCTCATACCACTCGATCAGTGGGTGCCTCATGGGCGGCGGCCAGAGGTGCTTCCACTGCTCAATTTTGCAGGGCGGCGACGTGGTCTTCAGCCCACACGTTCGCGAAATTTTACAAGTTTGATACCTTTGCGTCCGGTGACTCTAAGTTCGGACGTTTAGTTTTGCAGACCACCGACAGCACTCCCTCCCTGGGGGATAACTTTGGGACGTCCCCTACTGTATAGGACTCCAGTGTCCCCTAGTGGATGAAAGCGAAAAGAGGATTTTGGTACTTACCGATAAATCCATTTCTCTGAATCCTCTAGGGGACACTGGACGCCCGCCTCGGTGCTGTCGGCCTGCTGTGTTAAAAGTTCTTGTTTAAACAGTTCATACAAACAGCGTTGCTTTTTCGGTTAAGAGTTTCTTGGATGCTGTTTGCTATGTTGTACGGTTCGGTTCCTCGCCAGGTGCTCTAGTATCATGTCCTATTCTCTCAGTCAAATTTTCCAAACTGAGGGAGGAGGGATGTGAAGGGGGAGGAGCCGGCTGTGCAGACAATGTTAATTTTAGATTGTGCCACACCTCCGGTTGCAAGCTTCACACCCCTACTGTATAGGACTCCAGTGTCCCCTAGAGGATTCAGAGAAATGGATTTATCGGTAAGTACCAAAATCCTCTTTTTGCAAAGTGTATTTTACAAGTATGACACGTTTGCGGCTTCTGCTTCTAGTTTTGACTGCTTTGTTTTGCAGGTTCTTCTGCGATCTCCCTCCAGGGGTGAAACTTTGGGATGTCGCCAGTGTCGGCATGTTCCAGTGTCCCCTACTGGCTTACTGGGAAAATTATATTTTGGTACATACCGATAAATCCTTTTCTCTAAAGCCACAGGGACACTGGATGTCCGCCCAGCGCTGTTCACTTGCCTCTGTCATTGTTCAAGTTTGAAAGTTTAATTGTTAATGTGTGTTTCTCTTACGTCCTAGAGGATGCTGGAGACTCCGTAAGGACCATGGGGTATAGATGGGCTCTGCGGGAGACATGGGCACTCTAAAGACTTTAGAATGGGTGTGCACTGGCTCCTCCCTCTATGCCCCTCCTCCAGACCTCAGTTAGATTCTCCTGAGTTTCTCTGAAAATTACTTTTGTTAGGTTTTTTGTTTTCAGGGAGCACTGCTGGCATCAGGCTCCCTGCATGGTGGGACTGAGGGGAGAGAAGCAGACCTACTTAAATGATAGGCTCTGCTTCTTAGGCTACTGGACACCATTAGCTCCAGAGGGTCGGAACGCAGGTCTCACCCTTGCCGTTCGTCCCGGAGCCGCGCCGCCGTCCTCCTCACAGAGCCGCAAGATAGAAGCCGGGTGAGTATTAAGAAGAAAGAAGACGTCAAAGGCAGCAGAAGACTTCAGATCTTCACTGAGGTAAAGCTGTGCGCCATTGCTCCCACACATACACAGCGGGCACTGTAAGGGCGCAGGGGGGGGAGAGGGGGAGGGGGGGGTGCACCCTGGGCAGCAATATTAACCTCAAGGGACACTGGCATATTGATTAGATACTGCGGAGGCGGTATATTAATAAAACCCCCGCCAGTATAAATAATTTGGGCGGGACTGAAGCCCGCCGCTGAGGGGTCGGAGCTTGATCCTTCAGCACTAACCATCGCCATTTTCTCCACGACACACGGCAGAGAAGCTGGCTCCCCGGACTCTCCCCTGCTGAACACGGTTGCAGAGGGCAAAAAAGGAGGGGGGGGGGGGGGGGGGGGGGACACATTTAATTGTCGCAGTGTATGTAATTTAGATATATTTATATAAGAGCGCTGTACTAACTGGGATTTTATTCCGGTGTGTGCTGGCATACTCTGTCTCTCCAAAGGTCCTTATTGGGGGACTGTCTCCATATAGATATATCCCTGAGTGTGTGGGGGTGTCGGTACGTGTGTCGGCATGTCTGAAGCGGAAGGCTCATCTAAGTAGGAGGTGGAGTAGATGATTGTGGTGTCTCCGTCGGCAACGCAGACACCTGATTGGTTGGATATGTGGAATGTTTTAAATGCAAATGTGTCTTTATTACATAAGAGATTGGACAAAGCAGAGTCCAGGGATAAAACAGGGAGTCAGTCCATGGCTTTGACTGTGTCACAGGGCCCTTCAGGGTCTCGGAAACGTCCACTGTCCCAAGTAGCAGACACTGATACTGACACGGATTCTGACTCCAGTGTCGACTACGATGATGCGAGGTTACACCCAAGGATGGCCAAAAGTATTCATTATATGATTATTGCAATAAAGGATGTTTTACGTATCACAGATGACCCCTCTGTCCCTGACACGAGGGTATGCATGTTTAAGGAAAAGAAACCTGAGGTAACCTTTCCCCCATCTCATGAGTTGAATGAGTTATTTGAAAAAGCTTGGGAAACTCCAGACAAGAAACTGGAGATTACCAAGAGAATTCTTATGGCGTATCCTTTCCCGGCACAGGACAGGTTACAGTGGGAATCCTCTCCCAAGGTGGACAAGGCTTTAACGCGCTTGTCCAAAAAGGTGGCGCTACCGTCTCCAGACACGGCAGCCCTCAAGGATCCTGCTGATCGCAGACAGGAGACTACCTTAAAATCAATTTATACACATACAGGTGCTTTGCTCAGACCGGCAATAGCGTCGGCTTGGGTTTGCAGCGCTGTTGCAGCTTGGGCAGATACCTTGTCAGCTGACATTGATACCATAGATAGGGATACCAATTTATTGACCTTAGGTCACATTAAAGACGCAGTCTTATATATGAGAGACGCTCAGAGAGACGTTGGGCTGCTAGGTTCGAGAGCCAACGCCATGGCGATTTCTGCTAGGCGAGCCCTGTGGACCCGCCAATGGACAGGTGATGCTGTCTCAAAGAGGCATATGGAAGTTTTGCCTTACAAGGGTGAGGTTTTATTTGGGAAAGGTCTCGCGGACCTGGTTTCCACAGCTACTGTGGGTAAATCTACTTTTTTACCTTATGTTCCCCCACAGCAAAAGAAAACACCACAATATCAGATGCAGTCCTTTCGGTCGCATAAGTCTAGAAGAGGTCGGGGCTCTTCCTTCCTCTCCAAAGGTAAGGGTAGAGGGAGAAGAATGCCTGCTACGGCTAGTTCCCAGGAGCAGAAGGCCTCCCCGGCTTCTACTAAATCCACCGCATGACGCTGGGGCTCCACTGAGGGAGGACGCGCCGGTGGGGGTACATCTTCGACTCTTCAGCCACGTCTGGTTTCAGTCAGACATGGATCCTTGGGCAATGGAAATTGTATCCCAAGGCTACAAGCTGGAATTCGAAGACGTGCCTCCTCGCCGGTTTTTCAAATCGGCTTTACAAGCAAGGGAGATAGTTTTAGCTGCAATTCAAAAACTGTGTCAACAAGCGGTTGACGAGGTTCCCCTAGTTTAACAGGGGAAGGGGTACTATTCAACCCTATTTGTGGTCCGGAAACCGGATGGCTTGGTCAGACCCATTCTAAATTTAAAATCCCTAAACCTATACTTGAAAAAGTTCAAATTCAAGATGGAATCGCTCCGGGCAGTTATCTCCAGCCTGGAAGGGGGCGATTTTATGGTGTCACTAGACATAAAGGATGCATACCTTCATGTCCCCATATATCCCACTCATCAGGCATACCTGAGATTCGCTGTACAGGACTGTCATTACCAGTTTCAGAAGTTGCCGTTTGGGCTTTCCACAGCCCTGAGGATTTTTACCAAGGTAATGGCGGAAATGATGGTGCTCCTGCGCAGACAAGGAGTCACAATTATCCCGTACTTGGACGATCTCCTGATAAAAGCGAGATCGAGAGATCAATTGCAGAAAAGCGTGTCGCTCTCCCTGAGAGTGCTGGAGCAGAATGGCTGGATTCTAAATCTAACAAAGTCACAGTTGATTCCAACGACTCGGCTATCTTTCTTAGGCATGATTCTGGACACGGAACTCAAGAGGGTTTCTCTGACGTCCTAGTGGATGCTGGGAACTCCGTAAGGACCATGGGGAATAGCGGCTCCGCAGGAGACTGGGCACAAATAGAAAGCTTTAGTACTACCTGGTGTGCACTGGCTCCTCCCCCCATGACCCTCCTCCAAGCCTCAGTTAGATTTTTGTGCCCGAACGAGAAGGGTGCACACTAGGGGCTCTCCTGAGCTTCTTAGTGAAAGTTTTAGTTTAGGTTTTTTATTTTCAGTGAGACCTGCTGGCAACAGGCTCACTGCATCGAGGGACTAAGGGGAGAAGAAGCGAACTCACCTGCGTGCAGAGTGGATTGGGCTTCTTAGGCTACTGGACACCATTAGCTCCAGAGGGACCGATCACAGGCCCAGCCTTGGAGCTCGGTCCCAGAGCCGCGCCGCCGGCCCCCTTACAGAGCCAGAAGCAAGAAGAGGTCCGGCAAATCGGCGGCAGAAGACATCCTGTCTTCCACAAGGTAGCGCACAGCACTGCAGCTGTGCGCCATTGCTTCTCAGCACACTTCACACTCCGGTCACTGAGGGTGCAGGGCGCTAGGGGGGGGGGCGCCCTGAGCAGCAATAGAAACACCTTGGCTGGCTAAAAATACATCACATATAGCCCCTGGGCTATATGGATGAATTTTAACCCCTGCCAGATTTTCACAAAAAGCGGGAGAAAGGCCGCCGAGAAGGGGGCGGAGCCTATCTCCTCAGCACACAGGCGCCATTTTCCCTCACAGCTCCGCTGGAAGGACGTCTGCCTGACTCTCCCCTGCAGTCCTGCACTACAGAAACAGGGTAAAAAAGAGAGGGGGGCACTAATTGGCGGGTTATTAACAATACAGCAGCTATAAGGGAGAAACACTTATATAAGGTTGTCCCTATATCTATATATAGCGCTCTGGTGTGTGCTGGCATACTCTCCCTCTGTCTCCCCAAAGGGCTAGTGGGGTCCTGTCCTCTATCAGAGCATTCCCTGTGCGTGTGCTGTGTGTCGGTACGTTTGTGTCGACATGTATGAGGAGGAAAATGATGTGGAGGCGGAGCAATTGCCTATAATAGAGATGTCACCCCCTAGGGAGTCGACACCTGAGTGGATGGCTTTATGGAAGGATTTACGTGACAGTGTCAGCTCCTTACAAAAGACAGTTGATGACATGAGACAGCCGACTAATCAGCTAGTCCCTGTCCAGGCGTCTCAGAAACCATCAGGGGCTCTAAAAAGGCCGTTACCTCAGGTGGTGGATACTGACGTCGACACGGATACTGACTCCAGTGTCGACGGTGAGGAGACAAACGTGACTTCCAGTAGGGCCACACATTACATGATCACGGCAATGAGAGAGGTGTTAAACATTTCTGATACTGCAAGTACCACTAAAAGGGGTATTATGTGGGGTGTGAAAAAACTACCTGTAGTTTTTCCTGAATCAGACGAATTAAATGAGGTGTGTGATGAAGCGTGGGTTTCCCCCGATAAAAAACTGATAATTTCTACGGCCGCCCTCAAGGAACCAGGTGACAGAAAACTGGAAAATATCCTAAAAAGTATATACACACATACTGGTGTTATACTGCGACCAGCAATCGCCTCAGCCTGGATGTGCAGCGCTGGGGTGGCTTGGTCGGATTCCCTGACTGAAAATATTGATACCCTGGATAGGGACAGTATATTGTTGACTATAGAGCATTTAAAAGATGCATTTCTATATATGCGAGATGCACAGAGGGATATTTCCACTCTGGCATCAAGAGTGAGTGCGCTGTCCATTTCTGCCAGAAGAGGATTATGGACGCGACAGTGGTCAGGTGATGCGGACTCTAAACGGCATATGGAAATATTGCCTTATAAAGGGGAGGAGTTATTTGGGTTCGGTCTATCGGACCTGGTGGCCACGACAACTGCTGGGAAATCCACATTTTTACCCCAGGTCGCCTCTCAACATAAAAAGACGCCGTCTTATCCGGCTCAGTCCTTTCGTCCCCATAAGGGCAAGCGGGCAAAAGGTTCCTCTTTTCTGCCCCGGGGCAGAGGAAGGGGAAAAAGACTGCAACAGACAGCCAATTCCGAGGAACAAAAGCCCTCCCCCGCTTCTGCCAAGTCCTCAGCATGACGCTGGGGCCTTACAAGCGGACTCAGGCACGGTGGGGGCCCGTCTCAAGAATTTCAGCGCGCAGTGGGCTCACTCGCAAGTGGACCCCTGGATCCTTCAAGTAGTATCTCAGGGGTACAAATTGGAGTTCGAGACGTCTCCCCCTCGCCGGTTCCTGAAGTCTGCTTTACCAACGTCTCCCTCTGACAGGGAGGCAGTATTGGAGGCAGTTCACAAGCTGTATTCCCAGCAGGTGATAATCAAGGTACCCCTCCTGCAACAAGGGAAGGGGTATTATGCAACGCTGTTTGTGGTACCGAAGCCGGACGGCTCGGTAAGACCTATTTTAAATCTGAAATCCTTGAACACTTACATACAAAGGTTCAAGTTCAAGATGGAGTCACTCAGAGCAGTGATCGCGAACCTGGAAGAGGGGGACTTTATGGTGTCTCTGGACATCAAAGATGCCTACCTCCATGTCCCCATTTACCCTTCTCATCAAGGGTACCTCAGGTTTGTGGTACAAAACTGTCACTATCAGTTTCAGACGCTGCCGTTTGGATTATCCACGGCACCCCGGGTCTTTACCAAGGTAATGGCCGAAATGATGATTCTTCTTGCGTTTTAATTATCCCTTACTTGGACGATCTCCTGATAAGGGCAAGATCCAGAGAACAGTTAGTAGCCGGAGTAGCACTATCTCAGGTAGTGCTACGGCAGCACGGCTGGATTCTAAATATCCCAAAATCGCAGCTGATTCCGACGACACGTCTTCTGTTCCTAGGGATGATTCTGGACACAGTCCAGAAAAAGGTGTTCCTTCCGGAGGAAAAAGCCAGGGAGTTATCCGACCTAGTCAGAAACCTCCTGAAACCAGGGCAAGTCTCAGTGCATCAATGCACAAGAGTCCTGGGAAAGATGGTAGCTTCCTACGAAGCGATTCCATTCGGCAGATTCCACGCAAGAACGTTCCAGTGGGATCTGCTGGACAAATGGTCCGGATCGCATCTTCAGATGCATCAGCGGATAACCCTGTCCCCAAGGACAAGGGTGTCTCTTCTGTGGTGGTTGCAGAGTGCTCATCTTCTAGAGGGCCGCAGATTCGGCATTCAGGACTGGGTCCTGGTGACCACGGATGCAAGCCTCCGAGGGTGGGGGGCAGTTACACAGGGAAGAAATTTCCAAGGTTTGTGGTCAAGTCAACAGATTTGCCTTCACATCAATATCCTGGAACTAAGGGCCATATACAACGCCCTAAGTCAAGCGGAGTTCCTGCTTCGCGACCAACCGGTTCTGATCCAGTCAGACCGCAGGGGCTCATGTAAACCGCCAAGGCGGCACAAGGAGCAGGGTGGCGAGGGTAGAAGCCACCAGAATTCTTCGCTGGGCGGAGAATCAAGTAAGCGCACTGTCAGCAGTGTTCATTCCGGGAGTGGACAACTGGGAAGCAGACTTCCTCAGCAGGCACGACCTCCACCCGGGATAGTGGTGACTTCATCAGGAAGTCTTGATGCAGTTTTGCAAATTGATGGGAACTGCCTCAGGTGGACTAGATGGCGTCCCACCTCAATAAAAAGATAAAAAAGGTTTTGCGCCGGGTCAAGGGACCCTCAGGCGATAGCTGTGGTCGCACTAGTAACACCGTTGGTGTTCCAGTCGGTCTATGTATTCCCTCCTCTTCCTCTCAGACCCAAGGGCTGAGAATTGTAATAAAAGGAGGAGTGTGAACAATATTCTTTGCTCCGGATTGGCCAAGAAGGACTCGGTACCCGGAACTGCAAGAAATGCTCTCAGAGGATTCATGGCCTTTGCCTCTCAGACAGGACATGTTGCAACAGGGGCCCTGTCTGTTCCAAGACTTACCGCGGCTGCGTTTGACGGCATGGCGGTTGAACGCCGGATCCTAGCGGAAAAGGGCATTCCGGATGCAGTTATTCCTACGCTGATAAAGGCTAGGAAAGACATGACAGCAAGACTTTTTCACTGTATATGGCGAAAATAGGTTGCTTGGTGTGTGGCCGGGAAGACCCTACAGAGGAATTCCAGCGGGGGCGATTCCTGCACTTCCTACAGTCAGGAGTGTCTATGGGCCTAAAATTAGGATCCATAAAGGTCAAGATTTCGGCCCTATCCTTTTTTTTCTCTCAAAAAGAACTGGCTTCACTGCCTGAAGTTCAGATGTTGTTAAAGGGGTGCTGCATATTCAGCCTCCTTTTGTGCCACCAGTGGCACCTTGGGATCTTAACGTTGTGTTGGATTCCTAAAATCCCACTGGTTTGAGCCACTTAAGACCGTGGAGCTAAAATATCTCACGTGGAAAGTGGTCATGCTTTTGGCCTTAGCTTGGGCTAGGCGTGTGTCAGAATTGGCGGCTTTGTCATGTAAAAGCCCCTATCTGATCTTCCATATAGAAAGGGCAGAATTGAGGACTAGTCCCCAATTTCTCCCTAAGGTGGTATCGTTTCATTTGAACCAACCTATTGTGGTGCCTGCGGCTACTAGTGACTTGGAGGATTCCAAGTTGCTGGACGTAGTCCGGGCTTTGAAAATTTATGTTTCCAGAACGGCGGGAGTCAGAAAGTCTGACTCGCTGTTTATTCTGTATGCAGCCAACAAGGTTGGCGCTCCTGCTTTGAAGCAGACTATTGCTCGCTGGATCTGTAGCAAGATTCAGCAGATTCATTCTGCGGCTGGATTGCTGCATCCGAAATCCGTAAAAGCCCATTCCACAAGGAAGGTGGGCTCTTCTTGGGCGGCTGCCCGAGGGGTCTCGGCATTACAGCTTTGCTGAGCTGCTGCTTGGTCAGGTTCAAACACGTTTGCAAAATTCTACAAGTTTGATACCCTGGCAGAGGAGGACCTTGAGTTTGCTCATTCGGTGCTGCAGAGTCATCCGCACTCTCCCGCCCGTTTGGGAGCTTTGGTATAATCCCCATGGTCCTTACGGAGTTCCCAGCATCCACTAGGACATCAGAGAAAATAAGAATTTACTCACCGGTAATTCTATTTCTCGTAGTCCGTAGTGGATGCTGGGCGCCCGTCCCAAGTGCGGACTATCTGCAATACATGTATATAGTTATTGCTTAACTAAAGGGTTATTGTTATGAGCCATCTGTTGAATGAGGCTCAGTTGTTGTTCATACTGTTAACTGGGTATGGTTATCACGAGTTGTACGGTGTGATTGGTGTGGCTGGTATGAGTCTTACCCGGGATTCCATATCCTTTCCTTGTAATGTCAGCTCTTCCGGGCACAGTTTCCTTAACTGAGGTCTGGAGGAGGGGCATAGTGTTAGGCGCCGGGGTCCGCTCGTCGGTGCGGCCCGGCGCCTAGCAACCAGGGACGCCGTGCGCGTACAGCCACCGGCTCCCTGGCAACGCTAGACGCCGGGCGCACGGAGCCGCTCAGACCCTAGCAACGGGGACGCCACGTTCGGGCCGCGTTCCCCGTTGCTGGGTCTTTTCTAAATTGTATAATGGTGTGCTGGCCGTGCAGCATGCAAGCTGCACGGCATTACTTGTGATTACCCAGTCTGGCTCCTGATTGGGGAGCTCACAGTTATAAGCACCCTTTGGACTTCTCACAGACGCCGGTGATAGCTTCCTGTTTGCCTGTGTTGGTTACAGAGAGTTTCCAGTCCTGCTCAATCCGGTTGTTCCTGTCCTCAGTGATCCTGTACTCGGAAATTGTCATCTGTTCCTGGAGTCTGACCGAGCACCTTTAACATCCTGTGGTGTTCGTGAGTCGCGGCGTAGCCGTGTGTTGCGGCTTGACCGCTTACTGTTTATTATTTTGTATCTTTGTGTTCTGGAGCTTTTGCGGAGGATTCCGCTCCCCCTGATCCACTCTGGTATCCAGCGGTGCTGGATAGGAGTTACGGATCAGTGGATCTTTGGTTGTCCTTTTCCCTGGCGGCTAGTCCGCACATACTTTTTGGTTTAGTTAGTTAGCTTGTAACCCCTGGCCTGGTTGCTTAGTCAGAGGGCCCCTTGTTATCACCCTGTCTCGGATTTCCCTTTGTCTCCCATTAAGACCTGAGGGGGCATCGGGGTTGGGCAGACATAATCCGCCCTTCGAACGCGGCTGCCATGGGCTCAAGCAACCATAGTCTCGCAGGGGATTTCTGATAACACGGGCGAGACAACGGAGTTAGGGCGCCAGGGGTTACTAGGCTCTCCTGCTCCCACAACCAGTATATCTTTCCAGTACTCAGACCTCTGCCATAAGATCTCCTCTGGTCTGGAGTACGGGAATCATAACACATAGAGGGAGGAGCCAGTGCACACCAGATAGGACCTAATCTTTCTTTTAGTGTGCCCAGTCTCCTGCGGAGCCCGTCTATTCCCCATGGTCCTTACGGAGTTCCCAACATCCACTACGGACTACGAGAAATAGAATTACCGGTGAGTAAATTCTTATTTTTTGTTAGTTTTTTATTTTCAGAGAGATCTGCTGGCAACAGACTCTCTGCTACGTGGGACTGAGGGGAGAGAAGCAGCCCTACTCTCTGAAGATAGGTCCTGCTTCTTAGGCTAATGGACACCATTAGCTCCAGAGGGATCGTACACAGGATCACACCCTTGGTCGTCCGATCCCGGAGCCGTGCCGCCATAGCCCTCGCAGAGCCAGAAGACCAAAGTCGGCGTCAGAAGCAAGAAGACTTCGAAATCGGCGGCAGAAGACTCCAGTCTTCATATGAGGTAGCGCACAGCACTGCAGCTGTGCGCCATTGCTCCCACACTAAACCCACACACTCCGGTCACTGTAGGGTGCATGGCGCAGGGAGGGTGGCGCCCTGGGCAGCAATTAGGAACCTCTTGGCAAAAAGCAGCATATATACAGTTGGGCACTGTATATATGCATGAGCCTCCGCTGAGGGGGCGGGGCTTCTTCCTCAGCACTCACCAGCGCCATTTTCTCTCCACAGCTCCGCTGAGAGGAAGCTCCCCAGGCTCTCCCCTGCAGTTACACGGTAGAAGATGGTAAAAAGAGGGGGGGCACATAATTTTGGCGCAAAAACAGTATTTACAGCAGCTACTAGGTTAACACTAAGTTACTGTGTGATTCCTGGGACATATAGCGCTGGCATGCTCTCTCTCTGTCTCTCCAAAAGGCCTTGTGGGGGAACTGTCTTCAAATAGAGCATCCCCTGTGTGTGTGGTGTGTCGGTACGCTTGTGTCGGCGTGTATGACGAGGAAGGCTATGTGGAAACAGAGCGGGAACAAATGAATGTGGGGTCGCCGCCGACACCCGATTGGATGGATATGTGGAAGGTTTTAAATGATAATGTTACTTCCTTGCATAGAAGGTTGGATAAAGCTGAAGCCTTGAGACAGCCGGGGTCTCAGCCCATGTCTGATCCTATGTCGCAGAGGCCGTCAGGGTCTCAGAAGCGCCCACTATCCCAAATTGTTGACACAGATGTCGACACGGATTCTGACTCCAGTGTCGATGGCGATGATGCAAAACTACAGCCTAAAGTGGCTAAAGCCATCCGTTACATGATTATAGCAATGAAAGATGTGTTGCACATCACAGAGGAAACCCCAGTCCCTGACCAGAGGGTTTATATGTTTGGGGAAAAACGGCAAGAGGTGACCTTTCCCCCTTCACCATGAGTTAAATGAGTTATGTGAAAAGGCTTGGGAATCTCCAGATAGGAAACTGCAGATTTCCAAACGGATGCTTATGGTGTATCCCTTCCCGCCAACGGACTGGTTACGCTGGGAATCCTCCCCTAGGGTAGACAAAGCTTTAACACGCTTATCCAAGAGGGAAACCCTGCCGTCACAGGATACGGCCACCCTAAAAGATGCTGCGGATAGAAAGCAGGAGGGTATCCTGAAGTCCATTTATACACATTCAGGTACCTTACTAAGGCCGGCGATTGCGTCGTCGTGGATGTGTAGTGCGGTAGCAGCATGGACAGATACCTTATCTGAGGAACTTGATACCTTGGATAAGGATACTATATTACTAACCCTGGGGCATATAAAAGATGCTGTCCTATATATGAGGGATGCTCAAAGAGACATTAGCCTACTGGGCTCTAGAATAAATGCCATGTCGATTTCTGCCAGAAGGGTCCTGTGGACTCGGCAATGGACAGGCGATGCCGACTCAAAAAGGCATATGGAGGTTTTACCTTACAAGGGTGAGGAGTTGTTTGGGGACGGTCTATCAGACCTGGTCTCCACAGCTACGGCTGGAAAGTCACATTTTTTGCCTTATGTTCCCTCACAACCTAAGAAAGCACCGTATTACCAAATGCAGTCCTTTCGATCACAAAAAGGACAAGAAAGTCCGAGGTGCGTCCTTTCTTGCCAGAGGCAGGGGCAGAGGAAAGAAGCTGCACAATACAGCTAGTTCCCAGGAACAGAAGTCCTCCCCGGCTTCCACTAAATCCACCGCATGACGCTGGGGCTCCACAGGCGGAGCTAGGCCCGGTGGGGGCGCGTCTCCGAAATTTCAGTCACAAGTGGGTTCACTCCCAGGTGGATCCCTGGGCTATAGAGATTGTGTCTCAGGGATACAAGCTGGAATTCGAAGAGATGCCCCCTCACCGTTACCTCAAATCGGCCCTGCCAGCTTCCCCCTTAGAGAGGGAAATAGTGTTAGCTGCAATTCACAAATTGTATCTTCAGCAGGTGGTGGTAAAGGTTCCCCTCCTTCAACAGGGAATGGGTTATTATTCGACCATGTTTGTGGTACCGAAACCGGACGGTTCGGTCAGACCCATATTGAATTTAAAATCCCTGAACATATACCTGAAAAGGTTCAAGTTCAAGATGGAATCGCTCAGAGCGGTCATCGCAAGCCTGGAAGGGGGGGATTTTATGGTGTCTTGGGACATAAAGGATGCATACCTTCATGTCCCCATTTATCCACCTCATCAGGCGTACCTCAGATTTGTGGTACAGGATTGTCATTACCAATTCCAGACGTTGCCGTTTGGTCTCTCCACGGCACCGAGAATTTTCACCAAGGTAATGGCGGAAATGATGGTGCTCCTGCGAAAGCAAGGGGTCACAATTATCCCATACTTGGACGATCTCCTCATAAAGGCGAGGTCCAGAGAGCAGTTGCTGATCAGTGTAGCATGCTCTCGGGAAGTGTTACAACAGCATGGCTGGATTCTGAATAGTCCAAAGTCGCAGCTGATTCCTACGACGCGTCTGCCCTTCCTGGGCATGATTCTGGACACAGACCAGAAGAAGGTTTTTCTCCCGACAGAGAAGGCTCGGGAACTCATGACACTGGTCAGAGACCTCTTAAAACCAAAACAGATGTCGGTGCATCACTGCACGCGAATCCTGGGAAAGATGGTGGCATCATACGAGGCCATTCCCTTTGGCAGGTTCCATGCAAGGACCTTTCAATGGTATCTGTTGGACAAGTGGTCCGGATCTCATCTACAGATGCATCGGATGATCACCCTATCCCCCAGGGCCAGGGTGTCTCTTCTGTGGTGGCTGCAGAGTGCTCACCTTCTCGAAGGCCACAGATTCGGCATTCAGGACTGGGTCCTGGTGACCACGGATGCAAACCTCCGAGGGTGGGGGGCGGTCACACAGGGATGAAATTTTCAAGGTCTGTGGTCAAGTCAGGAGACTTGCCTTCACATCAATATCCTGGAACTAAGGGCCATATACAACGCCCTAAGTCAAGCGGAGACCCTGCTTCGCGACCAATCTGTGCTGATTCAGTCAGACAACATCACCGCAGTGGCTCATGTAAACCGCCAAGGCGGCACAAGGAGCAGGGTGGCGATGGCGGAAGCCACCAGAATTCTTCGCTGGGCGGAGAATCACGTAAGAGCACTGTCAGCAGTGTTCATTCCGGGAGTGGACAACTGGGAAGCAGACTTCCTCAGCAGGCACGACCTCCACCCGGGAGAGTGGGGACTTCATCAAAAAGTCTTTGCGCAGATTGCAAGTCGGTGGGAACTGCCACAGGTGGACATGATGGCATCCCGCCTCAACAAAAAGCTACAGAGGTATTGCGCCAGGTCAGGAGACCCTCAGGCGATAGCTGTAGACACACTAGTGACACCGTGGGTGTTCCAGTCAGTTTATGTATTTCCTCCTCTTCCTCTCATACCCAAGGTGCTGAGAATCATAAGAAAAAGAGGAGTGAGAACAATACTCATTGTTCCGGATTGGCCAAGAAGGACTTGGTATCCAGAGCTGCAAGAAATGCTCACAGAGGACCCATGGCCTCTACCTCTAAGACAGGGCCTGTTGCAACAGAGGCCCTGTCTGTTCCAAGACTTACCGCGGCTGCGTTTGACGGCATGGCGGTTGAACGCTGGATACTAGCAGAAAAAGGCATTCCGGATGAGGTTATTCCTACGCTGATAAAGGCTAGGAAAGACGTGACGGCTAAACATTATCACTGTATATGGCGAAAATATGTTGCTTGGTGTGAGGCCAGGAAGGCCCCTACGGAGGAATTCCAGCTGAGCCGGTTCCATCACTTCCTACAGTCGGGAGTGACTTTGGGCCTAAAATTGGGTTCCATTAAGGTCCAGATTTCGGCCCTATCCATTTTCTTTAAAAAAAAAACTGGCTTCTCTTCCTGAAGTCCAGACGTTTGTAAAGGGAGTGCTGCATATTCAGCCCCCCTTTTGTGCCTCCAGTGGCACCTTGGGATCTTAACGTGGTGTTGAGTTTCCTGAAGTCACACTGGTTTGAGCCACTCAAAACCGTGGAGTTAAAATTTCTCACGTGGAAGGTGGTCATGCTATTAGCCTTGGCTTCGGCTAGGCGTGTGTCAGAATTAGCGGCTTTGTCACATAAAAGCCCCTATCTGGTTTTCCATATGGACAGGGCAGAACTGCGGACCCATCCACAATTTCTGCCAAAAGTGGTGTCATCCTTCCATATGAACCAACCTATTGTGGTGCCTGTGGCTACTCGTGACTTGGAGGATTCCGAGTTACTAGATGTGGTCAGGGCTTTGAAGGTTTATGTAGCCAGAACGGCTAGAGTCAGGAAAACTGAGTCGCTGTTTATCCTGTATGCACCCAACAAGCTGGGTGCTCCTGCTTCAAAGCAAACTATTGCTCGCTGGATCTGTAACACGATTCAGCAAGCTCATTCTGCGGCTGGATTGCCGCTTCCAAAATCAGTAAAAGCCCACTCCACAAGGAAGGTCGGCTCTTCTTGGGCGGCTGCCCGAGGGGTCTCGGCATTACAGCTTTGCCGAGCGGCTACTTGGTCAGGGTCGAACACTTTTGCAAAATTCTACAAGTTTGATACCCTGGCAGAGGAGGACCTTGTGTTTGCTCATTCGGTGCTGCAGAGTCATCCGCACTCTCCCGCCCGTTTGGGAGCTTTGGTATAATCCCCATGGTCCTTACGGAGTCCCCAGCATCCACTAGGACGTTAGAGAAAATAAGATTTTACTTACCGGTAAATCTATTTCTCGTAGTCCGTAGTGGATGCTGGGCGCCCGTCCCAAGTGCGGACTTCTTCTGCAATACTTGTATATAGTTATTCCTTAAATAAGGGTTATGTTATAGTTGCATCAGGGTTGATCTGATGCTCCGTTGTTGTTCATACTGTTAACTGGGTAAGTTTATCGCAAGTTATACGGTGTGATTGGTGTGACTGGTAGGAGTCTTGCCCTGGATTCCAAAATCCTTTCCTTGTACTGTCAGCTCTTCCGGGCACAGTTTCTCTAACTGAGGTCTGGAGGAGGGACATAGAGGGAGGAGCCAGAGCACACCAGTATCCAAATTCTTTCTTAAAGTGCCCTGTCTCTTGCGGAGCACGTCTATTTCCCATGGTCCTTACGGAGTCCCCAGCATCCACTACGGACTACGAGAAATAGATTTACCGGTAAGTAAAATCTTATTTTCTCCTAAGTCCACAGTATCTACAGGGATCCCACCCTGACGCATCTGATTTGAGGATCCTTTCACTCACTGACCTCTTCCTTCTTGTACGAAAGGATGTGCATGTGTGTTCTTCTTGCCTGATTATGGCTATCCATGATGCTCCTGCCTTGAGTTTTAGATAAACAACTGATTTGCCTGAGCCAGGAGGCGGGGATATATGAATGGGCTCGTTGCATGCTGGGAGGCTGAAAAGCTTTGACCGTTTGATGCAAATCCGCTGTTGCTTCAATATATCCCAATGTGATACTGTGGACTTAGGAGAAATACCGTTATCAACGGTAAGTTCTTACCATAACGTATATTTCTACTCCTCTTCATCCCGTCTCCTCTTGGCTAATTCTTAACTGAGGGCTGATGTGGTATAGAGGGGGAGGAGCTTTCACACCTCTTTAAAATTTAAAGTGCCAGGCTCTCTCTAGCCTCCTGTTTATACCTCAGTGTCAGCATGTTCTAGTGTCCCCTGTGGTTCAGAGAAGAGGATTTATCGGTTTTCTCTTCCCTGTCACCAGAGTGCTGCCAGGGTCCCTCTTTCTACCGTTTAATTTTTACTGCTGAATGTTGTCACATACTATAACAGGTGACCACACCCTTGTATACTTTTGTGTGTGTGTGACTCTATCATTGCAGCTATATCTAGTAAAGCAAAAAGTCGCAAACAGCCTGACACCCCAGGATTACAGTCATGTAAATTGTGCTCTGCAGGTTTAACTGCACAGGATGTAGTATAGCAAGGGCTCTGTGTAAACTGCTATGCACCTCCTGGCCAGTCGACATCTCCATCAACTATTGAAGAACCCCCATGGGCTTCTTTCACACGTTTACTGGGTACTTTAGTGGATCCGTTGACTCCCTCAATGTTATCACCGCCTATGTTATGTAATATAGTCGCTGTGGCTAACCCACCTTGGGTGGATACACTGAATACTACACTTCCTCTAGGTCTTTCCTCTCAGTCCACTGCTATTTCAGACTCAAATGAGTACTCAGCTGTCGAAGGGCAAGACAGTCAGTCTGTCGCAGATTCCTGCATGCTTGCAGAGGATTCTTCCAGCACATTGGAGGTGTCTCCTTTAATTTAGGTTATTCAGCACATCCTTCATCTCGCTGAGGATGAACCTGAGCCAGTTGCTAAAAAACTAATTTTTTTTAGATACCAAAAGATAATTTTGAATTCCTCCATTCAGATCATCCCATGGAAATTAGACAGGAACCCTGGAAAACTCCAGGTAAGAATTTCTGTGTCTAAACGCTTGGCTTCCCGATACCCTATCCCTTCAGAGGATTGTGCTAAGTGGGAGGCTTCCCCTCCGGTAGACTCGCATATTGCACGTCTAGTTAAAATGTCTACCTGTCACTACTCTTTCCTCACTGAAAGAGGCCACCGATATATGGATTGAAAATTGTCTCAAGTCTATTTTCTCTAACGTCCTAGTGGATGCTGGGGACTCCGTAAGGACCATGGGGATAGACTGGCTCCGCAGGAGACATGGGCACTTTAAGAAAGAATTTAGGTTCTGGTGTGCACTGGCTCCTCCTTCTATGCCCCTCCTCCAGACCTCGGTTTGATACTGTGCCCAGACGAGCTGGGTGCTTTTCAGTGAGCTCTCCTGATCTTGCTGAGAGAAAGTATTTTGTTAGGTTTTTTATTTTCAGGGAGCTCTGCTGGCAACAGACTCCCTGCATCGAGGGACTCCCTGGGCAGCATTTGGGACCTCTTTTGACAAAAGTTAAACGTATATACAGCTGGGCACTGTATATATATATATATTAGTCCCCGCCGAAAATTGCATATTTAAGCGGGACAGAAGCCTGCCGCCGAGGGGGCGGGGCTTCTTCCTCAGCACTCACCAGCGCCATTTTTTCTCCACAGCTCCGCTGAGAGGAAGCTCCCCAGGCTCTCCCCTGCAGACACACGGTAGAAGAGGGTAAAAAAGAGAGGGGGGGCACATAATTAGGCGCAAAACACAATATAAACAGCAGCTACTGGGTTAACATTAAGTTACTGTGTTATTCCTGGGTTTTATAGCGCTGGGGTGTGTGCTGGCATACTCTCTCTCTCTCTCTCTCTCCAAAGGGCCTTGTGGGGGAACTGTCTTCAGAAAGGACATTCCCTGTGTGTGTGTGTGTGTGTGTGTGTGGTGTGTCGGTACGCTTGTATCGACATGTCTGATGAGGAAGGCTATGTGGAAGCAGAGCGGTAACAAATGAATGTGGTGTCTCCGGCCGACGGCGCCGACACCTGATTGGATGGATATGTGGAAGGTTTTAAATCATAATGTTAATTCCTTCCATAAAAGGTTAGACGAGGCTGAAGCCTCGGGACAGTGAGGGTCTCAACCTGTGCCTGATCTTATGTCGCAGAGGCAGTCAGGGTCTCAGAAGCGCCCACTATCCCATATTGTTGACGCAGATACTGACATGGATTCTGATTCCAGTGTCGATTACGATGATGCAAAGTTACAGCCAAGATTGGCTAAATCCATCCGTTATATGATTATAGCAATTAAGGATGTGTTGCACATCACAGAGGAAACCCCAGTCCCTGACAAGAGAGTGCATATGTATGGGGAAAAGAAGCCAGAGGTAACCTTTCCCCCCTCACACGAGCTGAATGAGTTATGTGAAAAGGCTTGGGAATCGCCAGATAAAAAACTGCAGATTCCAAAAGGATTCTTATGGCGTACCCTTTCCCGCCAACAGACAGGTTACGCTGGGAATCCTCCCCTAGGGTAGACAAAGCTTTAATACGCTTATCCAAGAAGGTAGCCCTGCCGTCACAGGATACGGCTACTCTCAAAGATGCTGCGGATCGAAAACAGGAGGTTACCCTGAAGTCCATTTATACACATTCAGGTACCTTACTGAGGCCGGCGATCGCGTCGGCCTGGGTGTGTAGTGCTGTAGCAGCATGGACGGATACCTTATCTGAGGAAATTGATACCTTAGACAAGGATACTATGTTGTTGACCCTGGGGCATATTAAAGACGCTGTCCTATATATGAGAGATGCTCAAAGAGACTTTAGTCTACTGGGTTCTAGAATAAATGCTATGTCGATTTCTGCCAGAAGGGTCCTGTGGACTCGGCAATGGACAGGTGATGCCGACTCAAAAAGGCATATGGAGGTTTTACCTTACAAGGGTGAGGAATTGTTCGGGGAGGGTCTCTCGGACCTGGTCTCCACAGCTACAGCTGGAAAGTCAAAATTTTTGCCTTATATTCCCTCACAGCCTAAGAGAGCACCGCATTATCAAATGCAGTCCTTTCGTTCACAAAGGAACAAGAAAGTCCGAGGTGCGTCCTTTCTTAGCAGGGGCAGAGGAAAGAAGCTGCACAACACAGCTAGTTCCCAGGAACAGAAGTCCTCCCCAGCCTCTACAAAATCCACTGCATGACGCTGGGGCTCCACAGGCGGAGCTAGGCCCGGTGGGGGCACGTCTTCGAAATTTCAGCCACAAGTGGGTTCACTCCCAGGTGGATCCCTGGGCTATAGAGATTGTGTCTCAGGGATACAAGCTGGAATTCGAAGAGATGCCCCCTCACCCGTTACCTCAAATCGGCCCTGCCAGCTTCCCCCTTAGAGAGGGAAATGGTGTTAGCTGCAATTCACAAATTGTATCTTCAGCAGGTGGTGGTAAAGGTTCCCCTCCTTCAACAGGGAAGGGGTTACTATTCGACCATGTTTGTGGTACCGAAACCGGACGGTTCGGTCAGACCCATATTGAATTTAAAATCCCTGAACATATACCTGAAAAGGTTCAAGATGGAATCGCTCAGAGCAGTCATCGCAAGCCTGGAAGGGGGGGATTTTATGGTGTCTCTGGACATAAAGGATGCATACCTTCATGTCCCCATTTATCCACCTCATCAGGCGTACCTCAGATTTGTAGTACAGGATTGTCATTACCAATTTCAGATGTTGCCGTTTGGTCTCTCCACGGCACCGAGAATATTTACCAAGGTAATGGCGGAAATGATGGTACTCCTGCGGAAGCAAGAGGTCACAATTATCCCGTACTTGGACGATCTCCTCATAAAAGCGAGATCAAGAGAGCAGTTGCTGATCAGCGTATCACTTTCTGTGGAAGTGTTACGGCAACACGGCTGGATTCTAAATATTCCAAAGTCGCAGTTGGTTCCTACGACTCTGTTGCCTTTCCTGGGCATGATTCTGGACACAGACCAGAAAAGGGTTTATCTCCCGATAGAGAGAGCTCAGGAACTCGTGACACTGGTCAGGAACCTATTAAAACCAAAACAGGTGTCAGTGCATCAATGCACTCGAGTCCTGGGAAAGATGGTGGCATCATACGAGGCCATTCCCTTCGGCAGGTTCCATGTGAGGACCTTTCAATGGAACTTACTGGACAAGTGGTCCGAATCACATCTTCAGATGCATCGGTTAATCACCCTATCCCCCAGGGCCAGGGTGTCACTCCTGTGGTGGCTGCAGAGTGCTCACCTTCTGGAGGGCCGCAGATTCGGCATTCAGGACTGGGTCCTGGTGACCACGGACGCAAGCCTCCGAGGTTGGGGAGCAGTCACACAGGGAAGAAATTTCCAAGGGCTGTGGTCAAGTCAAGAGACTTGCCTTCACAACCACATTCTGGAACTAAGGGCCATATACAACGCCCTGTGTCAAGCGGAGAACTTGCTTCGCGACCTACCGGTTCTGATTCAGTCGGGCAACATCACCGCAGTGGCTCATGTAAACCGACAAGGCGGCACAAGGAGCAGAGTGGCGATGGCGGAAGCCACCAGAATTCTTCGCTGGGCGGAGAATCACGTAAGCGCACTGTCGGCAGTGTTCATTCCGGGAGTGGACAACTGGGAAGCAGACTTCCTCAGCAGACACGACCTTCACCCGGGAGAGTGGGGACTTCATCAGGAAGTCTTCGCGCAGATTACAGGTCGGAGGGAACAGCCACAGGTGGACATGATGGCATCCCGCCTCAACAAAAAGCTACAGAGGTATTGCGCCAGGTCAATAGACCCTCAGGCAGTAGCTGTGGACGCCCTGGTGACACTGTGGGTGTTCCGGTCGGTCTATGTATTTCCTCCTCTTCCTCTCATACCCAAGGTGATGAGGATAATAAGAAAAAGAGGAGTAAGAACAATCCTCATTGTTCCAGATTGGCCACGAAGGACTTGGTATCCAGATCTGCAAGAAATGCTCACAGAGGACCCGTGGCCGCTTCCTCTAAGACAGGACCTGTTGCAACAGGGGCCCTGTCTGTTCCAAGACTTACCGCGGCTGCGCTTGACGGCATGGCGGTTGAACGCCGGATCCTAGCAGAAAAGGGCATTCCGGATGAGGTCATTCCTACGCTGATCAAGGCTAGGAAGGACGTGACAGTTAAACATTATCACCGAATATGGCGAAAATATGTTTCTTGGTGTGAGTCCAGGAATGCTCCTACGGAGGAATTCCAGCTGGGCCGTTTCCTTCACTTCCTACAGTCCTGAGTGAATTTGGGCCTAAAATTAGGCTCCATTAAAGTCCAGATTTCGGCCCTATCCATTTTCTTACAAAAGGATTTGGCTTCTCTACCAGAAGTTCAAACGTTTGTAAAGGGATTGCTGCATATTCAGCCTCCTTTTGTGCCTCCAGTGGCTCCTTGGGATCTTAACGTGGTGTTAGGTTTCCTGAAATCCCACTGGTTTGAACCACTTAAAACGGTGGAGTTGAAATATCTCACGTGGAAGGTGGTCATGCTATTAGCCTTGGCTTCGGCCAGGCGCGTGTCAGAGTTGGCGGCTTTGTCACATAAAAGCCCCTATCTGATTTTCCATATGGATAGAGCAGAATTGCGGACCCTCCCACAATTTCTGCCAAAAGTGGTTTCAGCTTTTCATGTGAATCAACCTATTGTCGTGCCTGTGGCTACTCGTGACTTGGAGGATTCAGAGTTGCTTGATGTGGTCAGGGCTTTGAAGGTTTATGTAGCCAGAACGGCTAGGGTCAGGAAAACAGTCGTTGTTTATCCTGTATGCATCCAACAAGCTTGGTGCTCCTGCCTCAAAGCAAACTATTGCTCGCTGGATCTGTAACACGATTCAGCAGGCTCATTCGGCGGCTGGATTGCCGCTACCAAAATCAGTTAAGGCCCATTCCACTGGGAAGGTGGGCTCTTCTTGGGCGGCTGCCCGAGGGGTTTCGGCATTACAACTTTGCCGAGCGGCTACTTGGTCAGGTTCAAACACTTTTGCAAAGTTCTACAAGTTTGATACCTTGGCGGAGGAGGACCTCTTGTTTGCTCAATCGGTGCTGCAGAGTCATCCGCACTCTCCCGCCCGTTTGGTAGCTTTGGTATAATCCCCATGGTCCTTACGGAGTCCCCAGCATCCACTAGGACGTTAGAGAAAATAAGATTTTACTTACCGGTAAATCTATTTCTCGTAGTCCGTAGTGGATGCTGGGCGCCCGTCCCAAGTACGGACTTCTGCAATACTTGTATATAGTTATTGCTTAAATAAGGGTTAAGTTATGGTTGCATCGGGGTTTTAACCTGATGCTCTGTTATTTGTCATACTGTTAACTGATTGTTATCACATGTTATACGGTGTGGCTGGTATGAATCTTGCCCTGGATTACCAAAATCCTTACCTTGTACTGTCAGCTCTTCTGGGCACAGTTTCTCTAACTGAGGTCTGGAGGAGCCAGTGCACACCAGAACCTAAATTCTTTCTTAAAGTGCCCATGTCTCCTGCGGAGCCCGTCTATCCCCATGGTCCTTACGGAGTCCCCAGCATCCACTACGGACTACGAGAAATAGATTTACCGGTAAGTAAAATCTTATTTTATCTTTCAACGGTGCTGTAAGCAGACCAACCGTGGCTGCCTCCTTGGCTGCTAAAGCCATTGAATCATGGTTACAGGCTGTAGAGGAGGAATTTCCCTCAGATATATCCGAGGACTGAATGTCATTCTTGGCTCTTTACGGCAAGCAGCTGCTTACATACATGAGACCCTATCTGATGCCGGAGTATTGGCAGGTAAGGAGTCTACTACCTCCATACTAGCACGACAAATTCTTTGGCTCTGTTCTTGGAAGGCCGACCTTGATTCAAAGAAAACTTTGGAAATTCTCCAGTTTACCAGTGAACTGTTTGGGACTAAATTTGGACAAAATTGTCACTGCTTTGGCTGCAGCAAAGACTGCTCATCTCCTGTCCGCACTAACTCCACGTGTTAGGACTTCTACTTTTTCGTTCCTTACATCCTCAAGGCAAGGCAAAAGGACAGGCTTTCCCCAGACATATGTCCACCACAAAGCCCAAAACCAAGCAACACTGGGCTGCACGCCAACCTTAAGCAAATCTGACAAGCCCGCAGCCTGAAGGGGTGGGCCTCCTCCTGGGGGGGAAGCCGACTTCACTTTGCACAGGTTTGGACTCTGACCACCAGGGTGAGTGGTCTCTCACGGGTAAGCAGTCTTCTTCAAGAGATGCCCTCCTACACAGTTGTTTTGCATAGGTCTTCCATCATACCCCCAAAAGGCTTTAATTCTGCAACAAGTACTGCAATCAGGCGTAATATTTCCGGTGCCTCTTGTCCCAATGTGGAAAGAGCTAATAATCTACCCTGTTTCTAGTGCCCAAGCCAAACTGTTCACACTGACCCATCCTCAACTTCAAATCTCTCAACAGATTTGTCAAGGTTCCCAAATTCCGTATGGAGACCCTTTGCTCCATAGTCCTTGCTATGGAGCTTGGGGACTTTATGGTGTCCCTGGATATACATGATGCCTATCTGCATATCCCTATTGTTCACTCGCATCAGCAATACCTTTGTTTTGCTTTAGGAAACCAACACTATCAATTCAGGGCACTGCCGTTTGGACTGTCTACAGTGCCCCAAAGTTATGGCAGCATGGCTGCGTCATCAGGAAGTCAGAATACTTCCCTATCTGGACAACTTACTGCTGCTAGCTACTTCACTAGAATTATTGCTCAGCCATCTTCAACTCAGTGACCTTCCTTCAGACAAACGGATGGCTCATCAATTGGAAAAAGTCCTCCCTCACACCTTCCCAGCAGATGTTACACTTGGGAGCCCTATTGGACTCTTCAAGACGGCGTCTTTCTGCCAATAGACAATATCTCCATGCTGCAGGACAAGGTTCGTAGGCTGCTCCAGCTGCGCCAAGTGTCCATTCACTCAGCCATGCAGGTCCCTTGACTGATGGTCTCGACCTTCTATATGGTAGAGTGCGCTCCGTTTCATTCTCGTCCTCTACAGCATCTGATCCTGGTCAAGTAGAACGGCCAACCTCATCTGATCAGATCTCAAATGATTTTTCTCGCTCCTGAGGTTTGCTTGTTCCTCACTTGGTGGCTCCACACGGAACGCCTAGACAAAGGACGCCCCTTTTGGATTCTGGACAATCTCGCCTGACCTGATCCCCATAGAGAATCTATAGGGCATCGCCAAGAGTAAGATGAGAAACATGAGACAGAACAATGCAGAAGAGCTGAAGGCCGCTGTTGAAACATCCTGGTCTTCCATAACACCTCAGCAGTGCCAAAGGTTGATAGAATCCATGCCACGCCGCATTGAGGCAGTACTTCATACAAAAGGGGCCCAAATAAGTATGGAGTACATATGCATGATTATACTTTTCAGAGGGCTGACATGTCTGTGTGTTTTAAATCCTTTTATTTATTAATTTCATGTAGTAATCTAATTTTTGTGAGATTTTGTATTTGGGGTTTTCTTAAGCTGTAAGCCACATTCATCAAAATTAGAACAAATAAAAAGCTTGAAATATCTCACTTTACATGTAATGAGTCTATATAACATATTAGTTTCACCTTTTTAAGTTGAATTACTGAAATAAATGAACAATTCTAATTTTCGGAGTTTCACCTGTAGTAGTAATTCTGCCTCCTATATTTAAGTAAACTCTTTTTCAAGATTGTATTTACATTGCAATGATAAATACCTTCTACAGTAAATATAACTGCAGACTGGTTATATTTGCAAGGACAATAATGATGCATTGTTAAATTGTAGGATTCCATTGCTGGATTTATCACTTTAGATACATTTTTCTATTTAAAGTTTATAATGTTTGTTTTAGAACTAAACTGTAAACCCATATTATATCAGATACGAAAACTTGAATCCAATATATTGCCGTTGCAAGAATCCAATACGGAACTAAGTGAGAAAAGTGGAATGCTACAGGCAGAAAAGAAGTTGCTTGAAGATGATGTGCGACGTTGGAGAGCACGTACACAGGTAACCATTTCCACTTATTACAGTTATGCATATGTTTGCATATACAACTTAAGGGTAGGACTTGTATTTATACATTTGACAAAACTAATTGCTGCTAACCTTAAAAAAAAATAAAAAAATTTATAATCCGTTTTCACAATTAGTGTTATATGATAGAGCTCTATGATCATGGAATAGGTTTGTGTATGTATGTATGTGTATGTACATCCACACTATGAGGCTCAAGCAGGGGCTATGTTGCAGAAGAGACCAGCACTCCATTTTAAAGCATTATTTCTCTGGCTGGGTCCGCAGGATTATCCACAGGATAACATTGGGATATTGTCGAGCGACAGCGAAAATGGCACCAACACGGTCACGAGCTTTCTGACCTCCCAGGATGCATTGGGGCCTCCACTACATAGTCCCGCCCACTGACTCAGTCAGATCAGTTTTTTGCTTGGTGCGGCAGGAAGCCGCATGGTCACAGGGCTGCTGTGAGAGCAGCCTCAAGCTTTTATTATTTTATTTTTATAGACTTACTATATTGTTTTTGAGCGACTTATCTTAACAGCGTCTTAAACGCATTCTAGAAAGAGTCGCTCCAATAACTCCCCACCGGGTCGCAACAACGCTTACCTTTGGGTATCAGTGCTGTCTCGACGGGCGTCTGTGTCGGATGTTCTAGCAGGTCCAGCAGACGTAACCAGGCTGTGGCCGGAGCATGGGGAGACGGTGAGTCTATGGACTTCCTCTTACTAGAAGGGTCAGGACACAGCTACACTGATTTTGGTGGAGACAACAAACAGTGTGTTGATGCGCCGAACATCTAGAGTGCGACAGCGCTATGCTCCTGAGATCATAGGTGCCAGGACTAGGTAGAGGCCGCGATCCTGGGAGTTTAAGTCAACAGGGGGATTCAGACGCTCTCCTGGCCGCCCCTCCTCCGAGTTCATGGCCAGTTCCCGCGTGTTTCTCGTTTCATGAACTAAATGACCTCACTTCCGGCTTAGACGCTAATACGAGGGTGCCCGGTCGCAGCTTAGACGCTGCGGTTGTGTACACTGGAGATAAACCCGCCAGACTGAGTCGCAGGCCTTAGCGGCTGCATACACGTGGAAGTCGCTCAGCGTCCGTGTCCGTTGGTGAGCGTCCGTGTCCGTGATCAGTTACCAAGAGCGGCAGTGTACACCAGTAGCGTCTGAATCCAATCAGCGTCTTACAAGCGTATTTGCTTGGATATGGAAGTGTGGTAAGTCTCCCTGTATCCCGCTCTACGGAGGCAGGGTATACAGTACTAAAAATTCTCTCTACTTCTTAGTGTGCACTGTTAATTTTTAGTACCTATTGCATATGAGACCTGTATATTACTGTGTTTTCTGCATGTTATGTTGAAAAAAGAACCAGTTTAAACAGAAGTACAATTTTCCTACTTATGTATAAGTTGTTATGGAGGTTGTATTCTCATATGGCAATGTCTAATGCAGGGGTGGGGAACCTCAGGCCCAAGGGCCGTATAAGGCCCGTAGAGCCACTTGATCCGGCCAGGCTCACCTAGCCGGGCGCCCACTGAGAATTTACTAGTGGGCACCTTGCTTTTTACCCTCAGTAGCAGCCGGAGGCAGGAGCTCACTCCTGAGCTCCGGCTCTGGCAGTGTGCGTGTGGTGCTGTGCGGTGTTATGGGAGAGATGTCATGACTTCTCTCCCATAGTTCTGAGGAGCGAGCGGCCAGGCGGAGGGCGACAGTCCGGAAGCAAGAGCGGGGCTGGTGAGTATTACCACGTTACCACGAGGGTACTCTGTCGCAGCTTAGACGTTGCGATTGTGTACACGATTTGTCGCCGAGGCCGGGTCGCAGACAGGAGCGTCTGCATACACTCATCGTTCACTGAGCGTCTGGGTCCGTTAATGAGCGTCTATGTCTCTCATCAGTTACTGGAGCGGCAGTGTACACCAGTAGTGTCTGAACCACTCAGCGTCTGTCAGGCATATTGATTGATTCTGGAAGTGGGGTGAGTCTTCCTGTATCCAGTACTAAAATGCTTTCTACTTGTTAGTATGAATAGTTAATTTTGGTACACAATGCACATGAGACCTGTACAGTACTGTTGTTTTCTGCATAATATGTCTGAGAAAACTTATGATAATTGCTGTTTAAAAACAGAAGTGCAGTAATTGTAATCTTACATACTAGAAAAGTATTCTGTGGTTGATTATATTCTCATACGACAATGTCTAATAATTAACATGTGACTGACTGCTAGTGTGATTCCTGACTTTTATATGTTTGTCAAGCATGGTTTCTGATACTCAATTCAGGTGCTCGGATTGTGGTCAGATTGATATCACTTCTATATCTATAAAGGGGATTTTCAGTCACCAGAGAATGTAGTATTTGTAAAAAAAACAACGTATTATTTACCATGTCTGTGAGCTGCAAAAGAAGAGGATACTTTATCAGGGACACCCTTAACATGCTTATCTTGTAAAAGGATTTTGCATGGAATAGCCCAGTATCTTACTTATGAGGGGCAACGCCCTGCAAGAAGGGGTGTGGTCACACAGACCTTGTCTGCAATAGCTAACAGATTAGCACCTGCAGTTCCACCCTCTGGAATAGGTTACACTATTTACCCATACATGCAGTTCCCTCTTATGGTTTGATGCCAACAGCTTCTACAAGTTGCCAGGCTATTAATACCAGGGTAGATACATCCATGTTACATACTACACAAGATGATACAACAGATGAGGTTACAGTGTATTCAAATACCCCATATGACGACCAGTCGGAGGGCTTCAGCACAGAGGATATAGCTGAGCTCATTGATGCCATGAAAGCTATTATGTGTCTGGAGAAACCAGCCAAGGCTGTGTCAAAATCTAAGGCACATAAGTTTAAGCGTCCAAAATCGGTTAAGACTGAGTTTCCGGAGTCAGAGGATCTGACTGAAATTATGGAAGGACCGTGGGCTACTCCTAATAAGTATAAGATTACGAAGAGATTCTTATTATCCTTTTTCAGCTGGGGACTGTTCAAAAAGGGAGGTTCCTCCTAAGGTAGATGCACATGTTGTACGACTTGTGCGTAAGTCTGCTTTACCATTATTGTCTACCTCACTGGATGATGTCACAGATAGAAGAGTAGATGGTTTCTTGAAAAAAAATTTGTGGGGCTATGGTAAGGCCAGCTATGGCTTCAGCCTGGATGGCGAAAGCAGTGGTAGAATGGGCGGAGGAATTAGAGTGGTCTCGCCATACCTACCAGGGAGCAAGGAGTCTCAGCTAGGCTATATAAAACAAGCTGCGCAATATTTGGAAGAAGCAGCAATTGATATGGGTACGATTGCTTCTAAAGCATCAGCCTTAACGGTAGCCGCTTGTAGAGCAGTCTGGCTACTTACTTGGAAAGCGGATGCAGAATCCAAGAAAGCTCTTGAAGCGTTGCCTTTCACTGGGAATATTCTGTTCGGAAAGCAATTGACAGATATCCTAGAGTCGGAAGCTGAATCTAAGAAAGTTAAGTTTCCGGCTAGCTATGCCCCTAAATCGAGGGGAGCAAAATTTCGGCCATTTCGATGGCAAGGTAGATCTAAAGGAAAGGTTGAGACTAACCAACCCCAGTACAATAAATCAGCTAGGGGCAAGAAGCAGTGGGCCAGTAGACGGCCAGCTTCCAAACCAGAGCAGAAGCCATCAGTTTGAGGGTATGGGCCTCCGCCTGGAGGATTCCAGGGTTGGGGGCCGACTCCTTCACTTTGCACACATTTGTCCCCAGTTGACGACAGATGCTTGGGTGCAGAAAGTAGTGTCTCTCGGTTATGGTTTCCCTTTCAGGAAGCAGCCTCCTTAAAGGTTCTTTTGCACCAGCCCGTCTCGTAGAGAGTCGAAGTCCAGAGCTTTGCAAGAAGCAGTTAAGAAATTGCTTCAGTCTGGGGTAATTATCCCGGTACCCCTGACACAAAGGGGACGGGGGTTTTACTCAAACCTGTTTTTGATCCAGAAGCCAAATTGAACATTCTGACCAATTCTCAACCTCAAAGGGTTAAACGAATACATTTGGGTTCCAGAGTTTCACATGGAGACGTTACGCTCCATAGTATTGGCCATGGAACCAGGAAATTACATGGTATCTCTGGATGTACAGGATTCTTACCTGCATGTGCCCATAGCATGGTCCCATCAGTGCTACCTCAGGTTTGCCATCCTCCAGCAGCAATATCATTTCCAGGCTTTGCCCTTTGGGCTAGCAACAGCCCCCATGGTATTTACCAAGATTATGGTGGTTATTGCAGCTTATCTGCACAAGCAGGGAATAAGAATTTTTCCATACCTAGACTCTGTTAATCCTGGCTCAATCCCAGGAGTTACTCTAGGGCCATCTCCAACAGACAATAGCTTGTCTACAAAAACACTGATGGCTCATAAATTGGGAGAAGTCGTCCCTGAATCCATCACAACGGATGGTTCACTTGGGGGCCATATTGGATTCAAGTCTACAAAGGATTATTTTACCGGAGAAGATCTCCAAGGTACAGGTAATGACTCAGGAATTGTTGCACTGATGGGTCTGATGGTGTCAACATTCGACATGGTGGAATATGCGCAATTCCACTCCAGACCCTTACAGCGCCTCATTCTAACCAGATGGGATGGAAGACATCAGACAATAAAGATGATAAAGCTTCCAGTAAGCTTAAAAAGGGCACTAGCTTGGTGGCTACAGACGGCCCATCTAGACAAGGGGAGACCCTTTTGGATAGCAGATTGGCAAGTACTGACAACGGTTGCCAGTCTTCATGGCTGGGGAGCAGTGTTCAAAAATGTTTGGTTCCAGGGAAAATGGACCACAAAGGAAAGTTGCCTGCCAATAAATTTGTTGGAAATAAGGGCCATATATATGGCTCTAGTTCAGGCAAAGGACATTCTGCGGGGAAGACCAGTCCAGATCCGTTCAGACAATGCAACAGCAGTAGCGTACCTCAACCATCAGGGAGGAACTCACAGCAAAGGACTGATGGAAGAAGTAACTCACATACTAAGGTGGGCAGAACTTCATCTTCCGGCATTGTCCGCAGTGTTTGTATCGGGAGTGCTAAACTGGGAAGCGGATTTTCTCAGTCGACACACCATTCAGGAGACCGAATGGGCATTACACCCGGAGGTATTTCAAACTCTAGTAGACAGATGGGGTCTGCCAGAGAGAATAAAGGATCCTTGTAGACGCATTGTCAGTGAAATGGGAAATTTCATCTGGCATATCTACTTCCTCCTATCTCCCTGTTGCCCAGGGTAGTGAGGAAAGTAAAGCAGGCAAAGGGAGCCATAATTCTAATAGCTCCAGCCTGGCCCAGAAGACATTGGTACATAGATCTGCTTCCTCAATGTCCAGATCTACTGACGCAGGGGCCTTGTTGTCACAGCCATCTGGAACGGCGGTCTTTGACGGCGTGGCTGTTGAAACCTCTATCCTGAAATCAAGAGGTTTTTTAACAGGTAGGTCAAACCATGCTTAGAGCAAGAAAGCCTTCTTCAGCTCGGATTTATCATCGAATATGGCAGGCCTATATTCTTTGGTGTAACAAGGGAGGTATGAATCCAAGATCTTTTAAAGTATCCAGGATTTTGGATTTTCTCCAAGCAGGAATGGATAAGGGTTTAAAAGTGGCTTCTTTGAGAGTTCAAGTATCAGCATTAACTGTATGGTTTCGGAGAAAGATTGCGAACCTGCAGGATGTGCGTACTTTCTTTCAGGGAATGTTGCAGATTCAACCACCATTTGTTCCTCCTGCAGTACCCTGGGATTTAAATTTGGTTCTTAAATTCCTTCAGGGGGCTCTGTTTGAAACACTTAAGAGAGCAGATCTTAAATGGTTAACGGCTAAAGTTCTTTTTCTACTGGCAATGGCGTCAGCTAGAAGAGTGTCAGATTTAGGGGCACTATCGTGTAAGTCTCCTTTTCTGATCTTTTATCCAGATAAAGCAGTTCTCAGAACTAGATCTGGTTATCTTCCGAAGGTGGTCTCAAAGTTTCACCTCAACGAAGAAATTGTAGTCCCGGCTTTTCAGGTATCGGGACGGTCTGCGGGAGAAGCGTCGCTAGATGTAGTCCGTGCATTAAGAATTTACGTGGATCGTACTAGTGCCATCAGAAAGACAGATTCTCTCTTCGTTCTTTACGGATTTCACAAAAGAGGATGGCCTGCTAGTAAACAGACCCTGGCAAGATGGCTCCGAATGACAATTTCAGAAGCATATTCTCGTGCTGATCTCCTTGTTCCGGCTAACGTCTCTGCACACTCTACACGTAGGGTAGGTCCTTCATGGGCAGCACAGCATGGTGTTTCAGCAGAACAGTTTTGTAAGGCAGCCACATGGTCTTCCATTAACACATCATTAGACATTATGCCTTGGATACTTTTGCGCCTCATAACGCAGAATTCGGGCGAAAGGTTCTCCTGGCTAATGAGGAGCGTCCCCACCACTAATAATGGCTTTGGGAATACCAATGTTATCCTGTGGATTACCTGTGGACCCAGCCAGAGAAATATACCGTTATGGTAAGAACTTACCGTTGATAACGGGATTTCTCCTATGTCCACAGGGATCCCACCCTGACGCACCTGATTTGAGGATCTTGACAATCACTAAACCTCTTCCCTCTTGTATGGAACGGTGTGCATGTGTGTTCTTATCGCCTGAATAGGGTTCTACATAATACTCATGCCTAATTGCTGTGAAAACAACTGATTTGACGGAGTCGGTGGGCAGGAGTATATGGAGGAGCCCGAAGCATCCTGGGAGGCCGGAAAGCTCGTGACTATTTGGTGCCATTTCCGCTGTCGCTCCGGCATATCCCAATGTTATCCTGTGGACATAGGAGAAATCCCGTTATCAACGGTAAGAGTTCATACCATAACGGTATGTGTGTGTGTGTATATGTATGCAGGGCCGGCAACAGAAATCTTGGGGCCCGATACAATTAAGTCTCCGGGGGCCCCTCCCGCCCAACCATTTTCTGCTGAAATTTAAGCCAAGAAAGATTTGGTAATATATATATGTAGCGATGAATCACCTAGTGTGTGTGTGTGTGTGTGTGTGTGTATGTATGTATGTATGTATATATATATATATATATATATATATATATATATATATATATATATATATAGTATGTAGCAAAAAGCAGCGGCACTCAGCAGACAGGCGTAAATGCAGAGAATAACGTTTATTCACATCCCTTTTACGGCGTTTCGGGGAACAAGCCCCGTCTTCAGGGACAGACGATATAAGCATACAAACATACACATAACATATATATACCTATGAGAACAATTAATCATAAGCCGGGATTCAACTCACCTGTCGAGCGCCTTCACCGCTGCCGCATGCTGCCGGGAGCCAGCGTGTCACGAGTCCCCGGGCATTGACGTCAGAGTGCAGCGCCGGACAGGGAGCCAATCATGTCAGCTTACATGCGGTTACTAAGCAACTGCAGGAAACATGGACAGAAACAAAAACAAAAGAACGTATAATAAAAATGCATGACATATTGACATAACATGATCAATTACTATAAACTAAAACATAAATGAACCTAACTAAATCAGTGAGACAACAAGACAACAAGAGATTAAAAAGGGGGAAACATTTGTACCCTCCGATCCTAGAGTTAACCATCCAATAAAAGACCGTATGGTTGATACACATTATGTAGCAGACTGCGAATATGAATACATGCAAGCATATTACTTTATTCTTTTATTTATTCTCTGCATTTACGCCTGTCTGCTGAGTGCCGCTGCTTTTTGCTACATACCATATTGGATCCCACAGAGGATTACAGAGGGCACCGCAGCAAGTATTTCCAATACCCTAATCTGTGAGTGCCGATCCCCACACCGCTATCTATATATATATATATATATATATATATATATATATATATACGCACACACACACACACACACCTATCTATCTATCTACATACACACACATTAGAATAAAATTAAATATACACACTTAAATACCACACAAGTGTACCCCTCCCAGGGGTGAGAAATGCAGTGCTGCTGATACTGCAGCCAGATTCTAATGCTTGCAGCCAGATTGCGCTGCAAGCACGGTCTCTCCTCCTGCTCTTCGCTAGCGGAGGCAGGGAGTAGGTCAGAAGAGTCGGCACGGGCACAGTCAGCTTCTCGTGTAATGATGCCAGGATAGCGCCATCATTCATTCCCATGGCGCATGCACCGCATGTATGTGTTAACTGGGGTTGCCGCGGGTTGATGGGGAGGAGGTCGCGGTGGCGGGTTGCCGTAGCGGGGGATTACTTTAGCCAATTGGCTTCATTGTTTGTGTAGCAGTGACCGGCTAGCATGCAAATCAAAGGTGCCGCTGCTCCGTTTTGTATGTCTCTGAGCCTCGGGGCCCCTCCGAACCTTGGGGCCCGGGATGGCTGTCCCCTTTGACCCCCCCTGTCGCCGGGCCTGTATGTATGTGTGTGTGTAAATGTATGTGTGTGTGTGTGTGTGTGTGTGTGTGTATGTGTGTGTATATATATATATATATATATATATATATATATATATATATATATATATATATGTATATATATATGTGCGTGTGTATGTATATATCCAGCTGTTGTGAAACTACATATACACAAATTGGTATCTGCACACTCAATATTGTACTAATATATTGTGGGTATATGTTTTTCGTCACCATAAACCCACTTAGTGGAAACCCCTTTCTTCCTAATATCAAACAATATTTTATATAGGAGGGGGTGCAGTCAACTACAGTGATTATGAACTAGAATTGGGAGGGGAAAAAAGACAAGAAGTCTGTACTGTTGACGCACTTGAGACAGAAAATGATTATATTATAAAAATTAACCTTTATTAAGTATACATTAAAATGAGATATGTATTTTTATGTTTATCCCAAACTCTCAGTGAAACATGAAGTTTAAAATCACAAAACAGACATATAGGTGAATAAAGGAAAATAAAGAAATGTGAATGAAAGATTAAAAGGCGTGTCCACGTGTAATTCTTTGATGGCCACCTCCGCCGATTTATCTTGTGTATGGTCAAGTTATTAATGTAATAATTCTATACTGTAATATTATTGAAACTTGTTGTTTATACACCATTCACCAGGCGCGGGTGGATTCTTAGAAGGTCGTTCCCAGTAGTAAGACAGTGAGGGTAGATATATATAGAGTTAACCCACCTCCAGTTATAAGATTGAACAGTCGTTAGGGATCACTATATCTCTATGTCCCTCTTAAATATATTCCCGATTATAATTCTTTAGACGGAATATTTCAATATATATATATAGTATGAGAAGATAAATCTCCACACTTGGGATGTTTTTAATTGTTATCCCCAAGGGAGAAAATTGCTCCTATTTACTTATAGGTTCCACTTATTTAATAGAGTGTTGGCAAATGAGATAACTTTTAAGGAGTATAGCCGTTCTAGTTGTCATAAATAAATCCCTTCCTTTACATTCACACTCAGACCTTTTTCAGTCTGATTTTTATGTGTTCAGAGTTGCTTCCCTTAGAGATATAGCAATCTCAAGTCTACTAGGGAGCAATACGTGGTTAATAGGACAACTTCATTTGTTTAATTTCCTATCTGCTAGTGACAGGTAGAGTTGCTTATAGGAATGTAGCAGTTCCAATTATCTTATATAGTACTCTAATGTTCCTGCTTTCTTAAAAGATATAGGGGTATATGCAATTGCGGTCGAATTCGCGGCAATTTTCGCCGTTTTTTAATTCGACTCAATTCGACAGGTGAATCCCGGAAGGTGGCTTCCGGAATTCACCATATTCAATGAAAAACGGATTCGCCAGAGTCGCGGGCGAAAATCGGCCGATTTGGCGGATTTTGCCGCGATTTTAAAAAACGGTAAAAAAAGTGAAAAACCCGAAAAAAAAATGGCGTGGGGTCCCCCCTCCAAAGCATAACCAGCCTCGGGCTCATCGAGCTGGTCCTGGTTCTAAAAATGCAGGGGAAAAATTGGCCAGGGATCCCCCGTATTTTTAAAACCAGCACCGGGCTCTGGTGCTGGTGCCAAAAATACGGGGGACAAAAAGAGTAGGGGTCCCCCGTATTTTTAACACCAGCATCGGGCTCCACTAGCTGGACAGATAATGCCACAGCCGGGGGTCACTTTTATGCCGTGCCCTGCGGCCGTGGCATTAAATATCCAACTAGTCACCCCTGGCCGGGGTACCCTGGGGGAGTGGGGACCCCTTCAATCAAGGGGTCCCCCCCCCAGCCACCCAAGGGCCAGGGGTGAAGCCCGAGGCTGTCCCCCCCCATCCAATGGGCTGCGGATGGGGGGGCTGATAGCCTTTTTGATAGCCTTTTGTGATAATAAAAAGATATTGTTTTTTCCAGTAGTACTACAAGTCCCAGCAAGCCTCCCCCGCAAGCTGGTACTTGGAGAACCACAAGTACCAGCATGCGGGAGAAAAACGGGTCCGCTGGTACCTGTAGTACTACTGGGAAAAAAATACCCAAATAAAAACAGGACACACACACCTTGATAGTAAAACTTTATTACACACTACCGACACACACATACTTACCTATGTTGACACGCCGACTGCCACGGTCTCCGACGATCCGAGGGTACCTGTGAAAAAATTATACTCACCTTCCAGCGTCCAGAGATAAATCCACGTCCAGAGAGTAAAATCCACGTACTTGTTTAAAAAAAAAAACACGCAAAAACCCGCTCCATACCGGACTAGAAAGGGGTCCAATGTTTTCACATCAGACCCCTTTCTCCCGAATGCCGGGACATCACGTGACTCCTGTCACTGACGTCCCTTCAGCCAATCAGGAAGCGCTACTTCCGTGGCGCTCACCTGATTGGCTGTGCGCTGTCTGTACTGTGACAGCACATCGCAAAGCCGCTCCATTACTTTCAATGGTGGGAACTTTGCGGGTAGCGGTGGGGTCACCCGCCGGTCAGCCGCTGACCGGCGGGTGACCTTACCGCTAGCCGCTAAGTTCCCACCATTGAAAGTAATGGAGCGGCTTTGCGATGTGCTGTCACAGTACAGACAGCGAACAGCCAATCAGGTGAGCGCAACGAAGTTGCGCTTCCTGATTGGCTTAGAGACCTTTCTGTGACAGCTGTCACTGACAGGTCTCATTCGTGGAAAGGTGTCCCATGTGTCAGCATGGGACCCCTTTCAGTCCGGCATGGAGCGGGTGTTCGGTTTGTTTTTTTGCCAAGTACGTGGATTTATCTCTGGACCATGGCTGAGGTGAGTATATTGATCTTTTCTTTTCAGGTATCCGTGGATTCTACATGGAGAAGAGGACCGATGTCGGCGTGTGAACATAGGTAAGTATGTGTGTGTCGACGTATGAAATAAAGTTTTACTGTCGACGGTGTGTGTGTCCTGTTTTTATTTGGGTATTTTTTTCCCAGTAGTACTACAGGTACCAGCGGGCCCGTTTTTCTCCCGCATGCTGGTACTTGTGGTTCTCCAAGTACCAGCTTGCGGGGGAGGCTTGCTGGGACTTGTAGTACTACTGGAAAAAACAATATCTTTTTATTATCACAAAAGGCTATCAGCCCCCCCATCCGCAGCCCATTGGATGGGGGGGGACAGCCTCGGGCTTCACCCCTGGCCCTTGGGTGGCTGGGGGGGGGGGACCCCTTGATTGAAGGGGTCCCCACTCCCCCAGGGTACCCCGGCCAGGGGTGACTAGTTGGATATTTAATGCCACGGCCGCAGGGCACGGCATAAAAGTGACCCCCGGCTGTGGCATTATCTGTCCAGCTAGTGGAGCCCGATGCTGGTGTTAAAAATACGGGGGACCCCTACTCTTTTTGTCCCCCGTATTTTTGGCACCAGCGCCAGGTGCTGGTTTTAAAAATACGGGGGATCCCCTGTCAATTTTTCCCCCGCATTTTTAGAACCAGGACCAGCTCGAAGAGCCCGAGGCTGGTTATGCTTTGGAGGGGGGACCCCACGCCATTTTTTTTTTATGATTTCACCGTTCCAGCATAAAAAAAAAAAAAAATAATAATAATATTTTAAAAAATATATAAATAATATTTGTGCCTCCAAAAAAAAAAAAAAAAAAGTACCTAATCCCTTCTAATATAAATAGATCTGCTATTCCCCCCAAAAAAAACACAAAAAAAAACATGTTTAAAATTTTTTTATTTGTTTTCACCCTCCAAAGTGTGGCGGATTGAAAATGACGAATTTGCTGTCTAAAAGCACTGCTGTCGAATTTCCAAACTTGAATTGAATATGCTTTGGTCGAATTGCAGCACTTGTATCATTGCAGAAAAGTCGAATTTGCAAAAAGTCGAATTTCAAAAAGTCGAATTTTGAAAGTCCGTTTTTTGGTCGGAAAGCACTGAATTGCATAGGCGATTTTTTTTTGGGGTCGAAAATGACCCGAAATTCGACAATTTCGGGAATTCGACCGCAATTGCATATACCCAATAGCAATCTCTAATATATTAGAAAGCCGACAATATAATACGTCTCCTTAGAGGAATATAGCAATTCCAGTTATCTCATGTGGCTCTCTTCCTTTGTGGTAACAATCAGGACTTACACAGTTTTGATTTTAATATTAATAGTACTGCTTTCTTAAGAGGTATAGCAATCTCTAATATATTAGAAAGCAGACAATGTGATATCTCTCATCTCATGTCAGTTATTACTGACAGCTGCATTACATATATTTGAGATTTTGTCAAACTTCTTGTTGCACTGTTAAAGGAATATTCCTTATTATTTTACAGTGCGATCCTATTAATATAGACTGTAATGGTCCCGTTTGTTATATGTATAATAGTCCTATGGGTCCTAAAAGTAAATATTACCTGTTGTATTACAGATTAAAGAGGCCCAACAGGGCTTGTATCATCGTGTGTACTGAGTGGACCCTAATTGAATAGGAGCAGAGTAAATTAATTCATAATATGGGTTAAACCATCTATAGAAGGGAATCTGTCAACCATTCATCCAATAAATTTTATTATCTATAGATAGGAGTCTATCATCAATTCATCCAATGTTCACATTGATTGATATAAATTAAATGTTTGGATGTTTTGTGTGTTCAGGAATGTAGCATTAATCCACTTCAAATGATTATATCTTCACTGTTTCCTAAGTGAGATTGGTTTATTACAACACTGTATCAGGAAAGAAGCCAGTAGAATATATTACTACTGCTTGAATCATTATTTATTATTCATAGATTATTACAGAGTATAGGCTGTTGTGTATTACTAGGATATCCAGTTACTTGACACACTTAGGGAGATGTGTTTATTTGTATCAATCTTATATAAAAATACTGTTGCAGGTACAGCTACTCATAAGACATGCAGCTGCTTCTCAGTCTTTCAGTGTTACCAGACAAGGTTTTGTTACACTGTATTCATTTAAATATCCTGCTGACTGGGTAACTTTTAGACAATTGTTTGCCTCAATTTCTTCATAAATATATTATAGTTAGCATAGTAGTGCAGCTAATAGTACACAGAAGTAATACTGCAGTCCATACAGTGCTTAATTGTAGCAGCTGAGATTACTAGAAGCTGTCAGTATATATTTGTGATGTTATATCCTGCTATCAGTCTATTCCCATCTATCAATTACACTAACTCAATGTCTGTCTTCTACTGGTGAGGACTACTAAATAACATATTGCATTCATATATGATTATTTTCTATATTTCATGGAGTAAACACACGCGGACACGCAACAACAAGTTTCAATAATATTACAGTATAGAATTATTACATTAATAACTGGACCATACACAAGATAAATCGGCGGAGGTGGCCATCAAAGAATTACACGTGGACACGCCTTTTAATCTTTCATTCACATTTCTTTATTTTCCTTTATTCACCTATATGTCTGTTTTGTGATTTTAAACTTCATGTTTCACTGCGATTTTGGGATAAACATAAAAATACATATCTCATTTTAATGTATACTTAATAAAGGTTAATTTTTATAATATAATCATTTTCTGTCTCAAGTGCGTCAACAGTACAGACTTCTTGTCTTTTTTTCCCTCCCAATTCTAGTGAAACTACATATCCCAGCATGCCCTACCACAGATTTGCTATTAGGAAAAGTTAAAACGATGGCGGGGCATGCTGGGAAGTGTAGTTGCACAACAGCTGGAGAGCCACAGGTTGGCCAGAACTGATTATAGATCTATCTATATATATATATATATATATATATATATATATATATATATATATATATATATATATATATAGATATATATATATAGATAGATCTATAGAGAGAGAGAGAGAGAGATTATTTTTACTTGTGTCCCTGAGGATGCTGGGGTCCATATTAGTACCATGGGGTATAGACGGGTCCACCGGGAGCCTTTGGCACTTTAGGAGTTTAACAGTGTGGGCTGGCTCCTCCCTCTATGCCCCTCCTACAAGACTCCGTTTAGAAAATGTGTCCGGTGGAGCCGGTCACAGCTAGGGGAGCTCTACAGAGCTTCTTTAGAAAAGTTTATTTTAGAGTTTATTTTACAGGGAGGCTGCTGGCAACAGCCTCCCAGCATCGAAGGACTGAGGGGGGGGGGGAGCAGTGTCCGCCCTGCGGAATCTGAGCCACTATCTCCACTGACTGGACACTGAGCTCCAGAGAGGATAGAACGCTCCCCGCCGCAGGGGAACGCTCACCCCATCAGCATGCCGCCACACCCCTACAGAGCCGAAGTGTGGCGAGTGAGTCATCTGCTCCCTAACAAGCAGGGAGCAGATGTGAATATGGCGGCTACAGGGTAGGAGCGCAGTACTAACTGCGTTTCGGGGGGGGGGGGCTCAGCGGTACTTGGTGCGGCGCTGTGAGGGGTGCCCTGAGCCAGCGCCTTAACCCTACACTGACCAGTAAGCCTGTCGGGGTCCGCGGATATCAGCCAGCACAAAATCCTCAGGCCAGTATAATCTTGTAAGAGCAGGATGACATCACCATTAAGGGGGCGGAGCTTCTCCTCAGAGCAGACCCAACAGCATTCAGCGCCATTTTCCTGCCTGCATACACGCTGCCAGTGGAAGAGCAGTCTCTCCAGAGCACCTCCAGCTATCTGTACGGTATCAGGGGGTTGTAGAAGGGAGGAGAGGCTGTGTAAAGACTGTCACCTATTAAGGGACACAGCGCTGGTTAAGGGTCTTCCTATACCTACATAGCGCTGTGTGTGGGTTGGCTCCAATCTCTGTGTGTCTCTGCCATTCTTTGGGGGGGAAACTCTGTCTGCCCTGTACCCTGTGTGTATGTGGGGTGTACAAGCATACTTGTCTAGAAACTGTCTCATATGCTGGAGAGTTTTTATCTTCTCAGGAAGATCCCATCCCATGTAATCAGGATTGCACTGTTGTAGCGGAGATCCCAGCTAGGGAACCGGAGTGGTTAGCCTCTCTTACGGGGGCAATTTCTCAGATTTCTGAAAGGGTTGCAAGGACTGCGCATGCAACTCGGGTATTGCAGTCCTCTATGGCAGTATGGTCCGATACTGCTCCCTCGGGGCCCCCTGCGGTACATTCTCACAATCGTGCTCTTGCTCAAATTATGCAGGATGACACGGATACAGATTCTGACACTGCAGACAGTGATGGGGATGTGTCGAGGGGCACAGCATCACTTGCAAAGGGGATGCAGTTGATGATTGAGGCCATGCGGGATGTGTTACATATTTATGACACACCTCCTGAGTAGGTTGAGGAGGCCTTTTACACAGACAGTAAGAAAGCCCCTCTCATCATCCCGGCATCTAAAGAATTAAATGCTATACAGGTTGAGTATCCCATATCCAAATATCCGAAATACGGAATATTCCGAAATACGGACTTTTTTGAGCGAGAGTGAGATAGTGAAACTTTTGTTTTCTGATGGCTCAATGTACACAAACTTTGTTTAATACACACAGTTATTAAAAATATTGTATTAAATGACCTTCAGACTGTGTATATAAGGTGTATATGAAACATAAATGAATTGTGTGAATGTAGACACACTTTGTTTAATGCACAAAGTTATAAAAAATATTGGCTAAAATTACCTTCAGGCTGTGTGTATAAGGTGCATATAAAACATAAATGCATTCTGTGCTTAGATTTAGGTCCCATTGCCATGATATCTCATTATGGTATGCAATTATTCCAAAATACGGAAAAATCCGATATCCAAAATACCTCTGGTCCCAAGCATTTTGGATAAGGGATACTCAACCTGTATTTGAAAAAGTCTGGGAAAACCCGGAAAAAAAATTCCAGATCCCTATAAGGGTTCTGGTTGCTTTTCTCTTCCCGGAAGAGGATAGAAAAAAATGGGAGCCCCTGCCTATAGTTGACGCCTCTGTCTCTAGGCTGTCAAAACACAGGTGGTCCTACCAGTCCCGGGATCTGCCCCATTCAAAGACATGGCAGATAGCAAAGTGGATGCTACGGTCAAATCCATATACACTGCTTCAGGGGCTATACTGCGGCCTACTATTGCCTGTGCATGGATTTCAAAAGCTATAGCAAAGTGTTCAATCACTCTGCAGGAGGACTTGACTACGATGGATAAAGGTGACGTTGATTTATTTTTCTGCTGTGGGGTACACTGGGCTCCACAAGGATTAACATCGGGTGTAGAGTAGGATCTTGATCCGAGGCACCAACAGGCTCAAAGTTTTGACTGTTCCCAAGATGCACAGCTCCGCCTCCTCTATAACCCCGCCTCCGTGAACAGGAGCACAGTTTGTAAGTTGGTGCCATGCAGTAAGCAGGCAATCAACAGGGGGGCTGCCTTTGCAGCCCATATTATAGCGTATATCATGGGGGGGGGGACCTCCGGCCCGCGGGCCATATAAGGCTCGCGAAGCCGTTTGGTCCGGGCCACCAGCTTGTGTCGGTGAGACACACGCTGCCGCTCAGTCCGGCGGCAGCGTGTCTCCGCTGTCAGAACAGGGAGGAGAGCGCGGCTGTCGGGTGGGAGCGGCGGCGTGTATGACTTGAAACCAGCCGCCGGTTCGTGAGCCAATCAGAAGCCGCGGCTGCCGGTCCACGAGCTCTGATTGGCTCTCGAACCGGCGGCTGGTTTCAAGTCCTACATGCCGCCGGCCAACATAGCCACGCTCTCCTCCGTGTCCCGCCGAAAGCAGCACGGAGGGAGGGGGGGGGGGGGGTATGCAGGGCATCTGTATACCTGGCACTGTGGGGGGCATCTGTATACCTGGCACTGTGGGGGGCATCTGTATACCTGGCACTGTGGGGGGCATCTGTATACCTGGCACTGTGAGGGGCATTTGTATACCTGGCACTGTGAGGGGCATTTGTATTCCTGGCACTGTGTGGGCATCTGTATACCGGGCAATTGTGGATCTGGCACCGCACTATTGGGGGCATATGTGTATCACGTCCCATTTTAACTGGCCACACCCATTTTTTGGCGCGCGCGCCTGGGCGCGCGCACACAGTACCTCTAAGGGGCAGACCTACTGAGGGGCAGGGTAATTTTTTAAGTTGAGAATTTTTGTATGGTCCCCGAAGGATTTTACAAATATCCAAATGGCCCCTCGGTAGAAAGGTTCCCCACCCCTGGCGTATATTGAAGAAAGAAGAAAAACTTTGAAGACTTCAAAGGGCTGCAGCTTTTATGTATGTCATAAGACATATTTTGCTGCAACTCCATCATTCCCTCAGTGGCGCTGTATACTCCCGCACCGTGGTTGCCGGGTAACTACAGCGGAGGCTACGGTGTCTTTCCTGTCAGTCACACACACCCGCCGCTGCCCTCGAGGATCGCGTGGCCACAGGTACAAGGGGAGGTAAGGGGTCTCTTTGGCACGCTGTTGTCCGCGATCCGGCGCGGCAGTGGGAGGCGGGCCGCGTGCGCTGGCGTGGACACTGTAATTGGGCAGCCGCTCCACTAGTCACGGGGACACTGGGCACAGGTGGGGGTTGTTTCTCTCTAATAACCCCGTTTTTACAAAGCCCGCAGCGCCCGGTGGGGAGGCCAGCAGGGGAATAAGGCATAACCTGTAGCCCCTCCCCCAGCCCCTGGTGCCATTTCTCTGACGTCCTAGTGGATGCTGGGTACTCCATAAGGACCATGGGGAATAGACGGGCTCCGCAGGAGACTGGGCACTCTAAAAGAAAGATTAGGTACTATCTGGTGTGCACTGGCTCCTCCCACTATGACCCTCCTCCAGACCTCAGTTAGATTTCTGTGCCCGGCCGAGCTGGATGCACACTAGGGGCTCTCCTGAGCTCCTAGAAAGAAAGTTTATTTTAGTTTTTTTATTTTACAGTGAGACCTGCTGGCAACAGGCTCACTGCATCGAGGGACTAAGGGGAGAAGAAGCGAACCTACCTGCTTGCAGCTAGCTTGGGCTTCTTAGGCTACTGGACACCATTAGCTCCAGAGGGATCGACCACATGGAACTGGCCTTGGTGTTCGTTCCCGGAGCCGCGCCGCCGTCCCCTTACAGAGCCAGAAGCAAGAAGAGGTCCGGAATATCGGCGGCAGAAGACTTCGGTCTTCACCAAGGTAGCGCACAGCACTGCAGCTGTGCGCCATTGCTCCTCATGCACACTTCACACTCCGGTCACTGAGGGTGCAGGGCGCTGGGGGGGCGCCCTGAGGGCAATATATGACACCTTGGCTGGCAAATCTACATCATATATAGTCCTAGAGGCTATATAGATGTAAAATTACCCCTGCCAGTATTCCAGAAAAAGCGGGAGAAAGTCAGTTGAAAAGGGGGCGGGGCTTCTCCCTCAGCACACTGGCGCCATTTTCTCTTCACAGTGCAGCTGCAAGACAGCTCCCCAGGCTCTCCCCTGTAGTTTTCAGGCTCAAAGGGTTAAAAAGAGAGGGGGGGGCACAAAATTTAGGCGCAATATTGTATATACAAGCAGCTATTGGGAAAAATTCACTCAATTTAGTGTTAATCCCAAAATTATATAGCGCTCTGGTGTGTGCTGGCATACTCTCTCTCTGTCTCCCCAAAGGGCTGTGTGGGGTCCTGTCCTCAGTCAGAGCATTCCGTGTGTGTGTGTGTGCGGTGTGTCGGTACGGCTGTGTCGACACGTTTGATGAGGAGGCTTATGTGATGGCAGAGCAGATGCCGATAAATGTGATGTCGCCCCCTGTGGGGCCGACACCAGAGTGGATGGATAGGTGGAAGGTATAAACCGACAGTGTCAACTCCTTACATAAAAGGCTGGATGACGTAACAGCTATGGGACAGCCGGCTTCTCAGCCCGCGCCTGCCCAGGCGTCTCAAAGGCCATCAGGGGCTCAAAAACGCCCGCTCCCTCAGATGGCAGACACAGATGTCGACACGGAGTCTGACTCCAGTGTCGACGAGGTTGAGACATATACACAATCCACTAGGAACATCCGTTACATGATCCCGGCAATAAAAAATGTGTTACACATTTCTGACATTAACCCAAGTACCACTAAAAAAGGGTTTTATGTTTGGGGAGAAAAAGCAGGCAGTGTTTTGTTCCCCCATCAAATGAGTGAATGAAGTGTGAAAAAGCGTGGGTTCCCCCGATAAGAAACTGGTAATTTCTAAAAAGTTACTGATGGCATACCCTTTCCCGCCAGAGGATAAGTTACGCTGGGAGATATCCCCTAGGGTGGATAAGGCGCTCACACGTTTGTCAAAAAAGGTGGCACTGCCGTCTTAGGATACGGACACTTTGAAGGTACCTGCTGATAAAAAGCAGGAGGCTATCCTGAAGTCTGTATTTACACACTCAGGTACTAGACTGAGACCTGCAGATAGTGCTGCTGCAGCGTGGTCTGTAACCCTGTCAAACAGGGATACTATTTTGCGAACATAAGACGTCGTCTTATATATGAGGGATGCACAGAGGGATATTTTGCCGGCTGGCATCCAGAATTAATGCAATGTCCATTCTGTCAGGAGGGTATTAGAGACCCGACACTGTACAGGTGATGCTGACTTTAAAGGCACATAGAGCCTTATAAGGGTGAGGAATTGTTTGGGGATGGTCTCTGGGACCTCGTATCCACAGCAACAGCTGGGAAGAAAATTTTTTACCTCAGGTTTCCTCACAGCCTAAGAAAGCACTGTATTATCAGGTACAGTCCTTTCGGCTTCAGAAAAGCAAGCGGGTCAAAGGCGCTTCCTTTCTGCACAGAGACGAGGGAAAAGGGGAAAAGCTGCACCAGTCAGCCAGTTCCCAGAATCAAAATTCTTCCCCCGCTTCCTCTGAGTCCACGGCATGACGCGGGGGCTCCACAGGCGTAGCCAGGTACGGTGGGGGGCCGCCTCAAAAATTTCAGCGATCAGTGGGCTCGCTCACAGGTGGATCCCTGGATCCTTCAAGTAGTATCTCAGGGGTACAAGCTGGAATTCGAGGCGTCTCCCCCCCGCCGTTTCCTCAAATCTGCCTTGCCGACAACTCCCTCAGGCAGGGACCTGTAACCTGAGGGGGCTAAGTGTTTTAGGTTTTCTGAATAATATAGGTATTTCACAAGATATACTTGCTGTGTATTTTTCTTTGTGATTTATAGTCACCATATATCTCTTGGATTCCCAGTTTGTGCTGACAGGAAGGTCACACTGCACTTAGAGCTCTTGCTAGGTATATCGCTGCACCGGGTTGCCCAATATTGTGCTTACTAGTATGTCGGCTACACAAGGCAACGGAGATTGGGCTTCCCCCACATTGCGTGGTGGTGATGCCGCGGACATTTTGGAGGAAAATATGGCAGAGAGTTCAGGTTCAGGGGGTACCTTACCCCCCAGTGTGTCTGTAGCACAGGGGGCAACAAATGACCCACCTTGGACCACCTTTTCCATGCTGTTAAACACGCTTGTAACTAAACTGGCGCCCCCTGTGGGACCACCTGTGCCAATGCAGCAGTTTATGGTCCCTGCAATTAATCCGCCATGGGCAGATCAAATCTCCACTCATTTACAGCAGTTGAACCGGTCACTGACTAAATCTCACTCTCGCCCACCTAAGACTAAGACGTCTTCTAAACGGACCATTATTTCCTCACAATCCACTGCTATCCTGGACACATCCTCTGAGGAGGATGGTGCATATACTGACCCCACAGACACTGACTCGCATGCTTCTGATGGGGAGGGGAAGTCAGTGGTGGATGTCCCTGATTTGATTGAGGCTATCGGGCTCATTCTTCAGGTCTCTGATGATCTTGAGCCTGAGGCTCTCTAAAAAGCCGGACAGATTTAACCGTAAGTAGGTGGTTAAACAGGTTTTACCTCATTCTCAACACCTGGCTGACATACGTCAGGAGTCCTGGGAAAATCCGGGGACAAAATTCACACCGAATAAGAGACTGTTGGCTCGCTATCCTCTCTCTGCGAAGCTATGTAGAAATTGGGAAACTCCTCCGCCCGTAGATTCTCATGGGGCTCGTATGGTAGTTTCCTCTGCTCTGCCAGTAACTACAGTCTCCTCTCTGAAGGAACTGACGGATAGACGTGTGGAGGGTTGTTTGAAAGCTATTTACACCCTAATAAGGGCTGTGCATATGCCAACCATTGCAGCAACTTGGGCTGCTGAAGCTGTTGAGACGTGGGCTCAGAAGTTAGAGGCGGAGCAGCCTCCCGACGCATCTGAGCATGCTCGACAATGTCTCTCGTATATTACCACGGCTTCTCTGGACTTTAAGACTCCGATGCCGGGGTGCTGGCAGCCAAGCTACTGTTACGTCAGTCTGGCCAGACATATCCTTTGGTTGAGATCCTGGTCGGTGGATATGGGTTCCAAGAAAACCCTGGAGGTGGTTCCTTTCACGGGAAACATTCTCTTTTGGAGAAGACCTCAATAAGATTGTGGCTGATCTGGCTACTGCTGAAACAGCTTGACTACCTAGTATGGCTCCTTCCACACAAGGCTAAAAGTGCTTCCCTCTGCCCTTTTGTCCTCCAGGAAAAGCAAAAGGTCAGGCGTACCCAAGCAAACCCGTGCTTCCAGACCTGCAGAGCCCAGACCGAAGCGGGCCTGGGCTGTCCGTCAGCCTGCTTCCAAAACTGACAAGCCTGCCGCATGACGGGTAGGGCCTCCCTCTGGGGGTATCCCAGGGTGGGGGGCTGACTTCTAGGTTTTGCACAGGAATGGTTGAAGACCACTTCCGATGCCTGGGTAAGGGAAGTCGTCACTCGAGGTTATGCCATATCCTTCAAGAATCGTCCCCTTCATCGATTTTGCCAGACAGATGTTCCTCTGGACCCGACGAAGACAAACACTCTGCATTCGGTGGTATATTCCCTCCTTGCCACAGGAGTGGTAGTACAGGTGCCTCTGGCTCAGAGAGGCAAGGGGTACTATTCACCGCTGTTTCTAGTCCCGAAACCGAACGGGTCCTCGTGGCCCATTCTTAATCTGAAGTCCTTGAACAAGTATGTGCGGGTCTCCAAGTTTCGTATGGAAACTCTGCGCTCTATTGTTCTGGCCTTGGAGCCTGGGGACTATATGGTCTCCCTGGACATACAGTATGCCTACCTGCATATTCCTATTGCAGTGTCATCAGCAGTACCTCAGGTTTGCGGTGGGCAATCTTCATTACCAATTTCGGGCTTTCCCCTTTGGTTTGACAACTGCTCCCCGAGTTTTCACCAAAGTAATGGCGGTCATGACGGCTACACTCCGCAGTCAAGGGGTCAGGATCCAACCGTACTTGGACGATTTGTTGATCCTGGCAAATTCCCCAGAACTTCTCCTGTGTAATCTAGATCTGACGGTCCAGTTCATGACAGCCCACGGGTGGCTGATCAACTGGAAGAAATCCTCCCTGGTTCCTGCTCAGAGCATGGTACACCTGGGAGCGTTATTGGACACTCACAGCCAACGGTGGTTCTTGTCTCAGGAGAAAGTCCTGAAGTTTCGTCCGCAAGTGTCGATACATTCGTCAATGCAACTGCTAGGTCTCATGGTGTCGGCTTTCGACATGATGGAGTATGCTCAATTCCATTCTCGCCCTCTGCAGAAGTTAATTCTAACCAATTGGGACAGCCTGCCTCACCGGATCAGACCTCACATGGTCTCCGGAGGTCCGCTTGTCACTGAGCTGGTGGCTGCAGGACAACGATTGAGCAGGGGCCGTCCCTTCTAGATATCCAACTGGGTCCTGCTGACGACGGATGCCAGTCTGAGAGGTTGGGGCGCAGTGTTGGAACAACACTCTCTCTTCATGGTAGGTGGACCAAGGAGGAGTCTCTACTCCCGATAAATATTCTGGAATGACAATGGCCCAGCATCTAATACAGAACAGACCTGTTCAAGTACAATCGGACAACGCCACCACGGTGGCGTACATCAATCATCAAGGCAGCACTCGAAGCTGCATGGCAATGAGGGAAGTATCATGGATTCTTGAACTCCATCTGCCGGCCATATCTGCAGTGTTAATTCTGGGGGTCCTTAACAGGGAAGCGGACTTTCTCAGTCGTCAGGACGTACACGCCGGAGAATAGTGCTTCCATCCAGATGTGTTTCAACTTCTCGTGGACAAGTGGGGCCTTCCAGATGTGGACCTGATGGCGTCTCGACACAAGCACAAGGTTCCGGTCTTCGGAGCAAGGACAAGGGATCCTCAAGCAGCATTTGTGGATCTTCAGTCAATCCCATGGAACTTTTGGCTGCCGTACGTGTTACCTCCGGTGTCATTCCTGCCCTGAATAATACGGAAGTTCAAGCAAGGAGGAGGAAACCTACTTCTGATCGCTCCAGCGTGGCCCAGACGGCACTGGTTCTCCGAGCTACAGGGCCTCTCGCTGGATCGTCCGCTTTTACTTCCACAACGACCAGACCTCCTCGTTCAGGGCCCTTGTGTTTACCAGGACTTGGCCCGTCTGGCTTTGACGGCATGGCTCTTGAAGCTTCCGTCCTGAGGGCCGAGGGTTTTTCTGAGGCGGTCGTTCAAACTATCTTGAAGGCCCGTAAGCCTGCTTCTGCTCGGATTTACAGTAGGGTACAGAATGCTTACTTTACTTGGTGTGCGTCTCACAATCATGACATTTTCAAGTTTAGTACGGCAAAACTGTTGGCCTTCCTACAACAGGGCCTGGACTTAGGCCTGTGTCTGGCTTCCCTCAAGGTTCACATTTCTGCCTTGTCGGTTTGGTTTCAGAGAAAGATTGCTCCCCTTCCAGATGTTCATACATTCACTCAGGGCGTGTTGCAGATTCAGCCTCCTTATGTACCTCCTGTGGCCCCTTGGGATTTGTCAGTGGTACTGGGGGCCTTACAAGAGTCTCCATTTGAACCACTTACCTCTGCTGACCTTAAATGGCTGTCCCTTAAGGTGCTATTTTTGCTGGATATTGCTTCAGCTAGAAGGGTTTCGGACTTGGGTGCCTTATCCTGTAAGTCCCCCACCCCATTTGATTTTTCATCGTGATCGGGCGTATCTTAGAACGCGCCTAGGTTATTTACCCAAGGTGGTGTCTTCCTTCCACCTTAAGCAGGAGATTGTGGTTCCAGCCTTTAATTCTCCTGAGTTGTCTTCCAAAAGTCTTTGGATGTGGTACGGGCTCTCCGTATCTATGTGAAGAGAACATCCTCCATTAGGAAATCTGATTCTCTGTTTGTACTGTTTGGTTTTCACAAACGTGGCTGGCCTGCTACCAAGCAAACTCTGGCCAGATGGATTAGTATGGTGATTGCACATGCTTATGTACAGGCTGGTCGTCCAGCTCCTGCTACCATCAAAGCCCATTCTACTCGGTCGGTTGGACCTTCTTGGGCGGCCTACCGTGGTGCGACCCTTGAACAAATGTGCAAGCCGGCTACGTGGTCCTCAGGGAACACGTTTATAAGGTTCTATGCCTTTGATACTTACTCCTCCAAGGATGCTTCCTTTGGACGCCGGGTTCTTGTGCCCGCTACAGTGCAACCCTTCCCATAAGGAACTGCTTTAGGACATCCCCGATGTTAATCCTTGTGGAGCCTAGTGTACCCCGCAGCAGAAAATGAGATTTATGGTAAGAACTTACCGTTATATCTTTCTGCGAGGTACACTGGGCTACACAAGGCGCCCACCCTGACGCACTTAGCTTCTTTTGGGTTGGTGTGGCATAGCCGCTGACACCCTCTCCTGTGGTGAGTGTGTGGTGTAATTGGCTACAAGTGATTGTCTTCTCTAGTACCTGCTACTGCATTGGGCTGGTTATTGAAACTGAGCTCCTGTGCATGGAAGAGGGGTTATAGAGGAGGTGGCGGTGTGCATCTTGGGAACAGTCAAAGCTTTGAGCCTCTTGGTGCATCAGATCTTTACAGGTGGTCGTGCCAAATCCAAAAAGCCTGCTCCCGCAGGTTCACAGGACCTCAAAATCCTCAGCATGACTGTGGACCGCAAAGCCTGGAGTAAAGTCAGGTGGGAGCAAGACTCCGGCATTTCAGCCACGTCTGGGTGTCGTCTGGCCTGGACCCCTGGATACAGGATATTGTGTCCCGGGGGTACAGGTTGGAGTTTCAAACTCTCCCGCCTCACCGATTCATCAAATCAGGCTTGCTGACTTTGCCGGCAGACAGAGCTATTCTACTGGACGCTATCCGAAAATTTATAGTGTCAGAGGTCTTTGTTCCAGTTCTATCTCATCAGTTGACCAAAGGTTACTATTTGAACCTTTTTGTGGTACCGAAGCCGGATGGTTCGGTAAAGCCAATTCTGAGCTTGAAACTTTGAACCCTTATCTCATGGACTTCAAATTCAAGATGGAGTCTCTAGGGTCAATTATCTCAGGATTGACGGAGGGGGTGTTCCTGGTGTCTCTGGACATCAAGGATGCGTACCTCCACATTCCCATTTGGTCGCCGCATCAGGCTCATCTCAGGTTTGCACTGTTTGACAATCGCTATCAGTTTCAGGCACTGCCGTTCGGTCTCTCCACGGCACCGAGGGTCTTCACCAAGGTGATGGCTGAGATGATGGTTCTCCTTCGCAAGCAGGGGGTGAACTTAATTCCATATCTGGACGATCTGCTGATCAAGGCATCGTCCAAGGAGAAGTTGTGAAGATCCATTGCTCTCACGACGCATCTGCTCAAGGATCACGGTTGGATTCTGAACCTTCCAAAGTCTCATCTGGAGCTGACAAGGAGGCTGTCTTTCCTGGGGATGATCCTCGACACGTAGGTGCAGAGGGTGTTTCTACCGGTGGAGAAAGCATTGGTGATTCAAACCATGGTCCGGGATGTCTTGAAGCCTGCCAGGGTGTCAGTTCATCAGTGCATCCGCCTTTTGGGGTAGATGGTTGCCTCCTACGAGGCTCTGCAGTACGGAAGGTTTCATGCTCGATCCTTTCAACTGGATCTCTTGGACCAGTGGTCGGGATCTCACCTACACATGCACCGGAGGATACGTCTGTCTCCAAAAGCCAGGAATTCGCTCCTCTGGTGGCTAAAACTACCACACCTTCTGGAGGGCCGAAGGTTCGGAGTTCAGGACTGGATCCTTCTATCCACGGATGCAAGTCTAAGAGGTTGGGGAGCAGTTGCTCAAGGGGAGACCTTCCAAGGAAGGTGGTCGAGTCAGGAGTTCCTTCTTCCGAAAAACATCCTGGATCTAAGAGTCGTATACAAAGGCCTTCTTCAAGCAGCACACCTTCTACAGGATCGGGCTGTTCAGGTGCAGTCGGACAATGTGGCCACAGTGGCTTACATAAACCGACAAGGCGGAACAAAGAGCAGGGCTTCAATGTCGGAGGTGACATAAATCCTCCTGTGTCACGCTGTAGCGATGTCCGCAATCTTCATTCCGGGAGTAGACAACTGGGAAGCGGACTTCCTCAGCATACACTATCTCCATCCAGGAGAGTGGGGCCTCCCCCGGAGGTGTACGTGGAGGTAACCGGTTGGTGGGGGGGGGGGGGTTCCTCACATAGACATGATGGCCTCCCGCCTCAACAAGCAACTGCGGAGATGCTGTTCCAAGTCGAGGGACCCACTGGCAGTGGCGGTGGACACACTGGTAACGCCGTGGGTGTTCACGTCAGTGTATGTATTCCCTCCATTTCCTCTAATTCCAAGAGTTCTACAACTTGTAAAAAGAACAAAAGTTCTGGCAATCCTCATTGCTCCATACTGGCCAAGGAAGGCTTGGTACGTGGATCTGCTGGATCTACTGCTGAAAGATCAAAGGGCCCTACCTCTTCGGGAGGATCTTCTACTGCAGGGGCCGTTCGCTTATCAAGACTTACCACGGCTACGTTTGACGGCATGGCGGTTGAGCGCCAGATCTTAACTCTGAAGGGTGTTCCGAGCGAGGTTATTCCTACCCTGATACAGGCTAGGAAGGGGGTAACGTCTAAACATTGCCATCGAATTTGGAAAAAAATTGTCTTGGTGTGAATCCAAGAAATTTCCTGCGGTGGAGTTTCAACTAGGACGTTTCCTCCTTTTCTGCAAGCAGGTGTGGATATGGGCCTGAGATTGGGCTCCATCAAGGTCCAGATCTCCGCTTTGTCCATTTTCTTCCAGAAATAATTGGCTGTCCTCCCTGAGGTTCAGACCTTTTTGAAAGGGGTTTTGCACATCCAGCCTCCCTTTGTGGCGCCAGCGGCACCCTGGGATCTTGATGTGGCGTTACATTTCCTGCTATCTGATTGGTTTGAGCCTCTACATGAGGCTGAAATCAAGTTTCTCACGTGGAAGGCGGTAACTTTGTTGGCTTCGGTTCGACGTGTGTCAGAATTGGGGGCTTTGTCCTGTACAAGTCCCTATCTGGTCTTCCATGAAGATAGGGCGGAACTCTGGACTCGTCAACAGTTCCTTCCTTAGGTTGTGTCGGCTTTTCATATCAACCAACCTATTGTGGTGCCAGTGGCTACTGACTCCTCAATTGCTTCAAAGGCCTTGGATGTTGTGAGGGATTTGAAGATTTATATGAAGAAGACGGCACGTCACAAAAAAATCTGACTGTTCTTTATGATCCCAAGAAAAATGGGTGTCCTGCTTCTAAGCAGTCGATTTCGCGCTGGATCAGGTTCACCATCCAGCATGCATATTCTACGGCAGGATTGCCGTGTCCAAATTCTGTTAAGGCCCACTCTACTCCTAAGGTGAGTTCTTCCTGGGCGGCTGCCCGGGGTGTCTCTGCTGTACAGCTTTGCCGAGCAGCTACTTGGTCTGGATCGAACACGTTTGCTAAGTTTTACATGTTCGATACTTTGGCCTCTGATGACCTCAAGTTTGGTCAAGCAGTTCTGCAGGAGCCTGCACACTCTCCCTCCCGTTCTGGGAGCTTTGGTACATCCCCATGGTACTAATATGGACCCTAGCATCCTCTAGGACGTAAGAGAAAATAGGATTTTAATTACCTACCGGTAAATCCTTTTCTCGTAGTCCGTAGAGGATGCTGGGTGCCCGCCCAGTGCTTTTTTAACCTGCAGTGGTTGTTTTGTTCAGTACTGCCTGGTTCCTAGGTAAGTTCTGCGTTCTTTACTGTTTCAGCTGTTGCTGAGTTTTCCAGCATGTTGGTCGGATTTGCCTTGTTGTGTGAGCTGGTATGAATCTCGCCACTATCTGTGTATTTCCTTCTCTTGAAGTATGTCGTCTCCTCGGGCACAATTTCTAGACTGAGTCTGGTAGGAGGGGCATAGAGGGAGGAGCCAGCCCACACTGTTAAACTCCTAAAGTTCCAATGGCTCCTGGTGGACCGTCTATACCCCATGGTACTAATATGGACCCCAGCATACTCTACGGACTATGAGAAAAGGATTTACCGGTGGGTAATTAAGATCCTACTTTATTTATATATATATATATATATATACTAAAAGAGAGTGAAGGCGCACTCAATGAGCAAGTATAACAGGTAATTTATTACAATGATAAAAGCTCACATACATCTCAGATTAAAACAGCCGGCTCACGAACACATCCAAAGTGCCTCCGGATAGCAGCGTGTGAATTGTTCTCTGCCGCTCAATCATCAGATAGTCTCATCAGCGTGTATGCTTGTGGACTCCGCAACAAACTCCGATCACTCAGAGCCGTCCTTCCCGGCCACGCCCAACGCGTTTCGTCACTGCCGGAAGCTTTTTTTGGAGATTTTTGCCAATTTACAAAATAAAAAGTAAGAAATCACATGTACATAAGTATACGCAGCCTTTGCCCTGACGCTCAAAAATTGAGTTCAGGTGCATCCAGTTTCCACTGATCATCCTTGAGATGTTCCTACAGCTTAATTGGAGTCCACCTGTGGTAAATTCAGTTGATTGGACCAGATTTGGTTAGGCGCACACCTGTCTATATAAGGTCCCACACTTGACAGTGCATGTCTGCGCACAAACCAAGCATGAAGTCAAAGGAATGGTTTGTAGACCTCTGAGACATGATTGTCTCAAGGCACAAATCTGGTGAAGGGTGCAGAAAAATATCTGCTGCTTTGAAGGTCCCAATGAGCACTGTGGCCTCCATCATCCGTAAAGGGAAGAAGTTCGGAACACCAAGACTCTTCCTAGAGCTGGCCGGCTAAACTGAGCGATCGGGGGATAAGGGCCCTAGTCAGGGAGGTGACCAAGAACTCAATGGTCACTTTGTCAGAGCTATAGCATTCCTCTGTGGAGAAAAGAGAACCTTCCAGAAGGACAACCATCTCTGCAGCAATCGAACAATCAGGCCTGTATGGTAGAGTGGCAGACTAAAGCCACTCCTTAGTAAAAAAAAACACATGGTAGTCCACCTGGAGTTTGCCAAAATGCACCTGAAGGACTAAGACCATGAAAAACAAAAATTCTCTTGTCTGATAAGACAAAGATTGATCTCTTTGTGAATTCTAGGCGTCATGTTTGGAGGAAACCCGGCACCGCTCATCACCAGGCCAATAACATTCCTACAGTGAAGCATGGTGGTGGCAGCATCATGCTGTGGGGATGTTTTTCAGCGGCAGGAACTGGGAGACTAGTCAGGATAGAGTGAAAGATGAATGCACAATGTACAGGCATATCCTGGATGAAAACCTGCTCTAGAGCGCTCTTGACCTGAGACTGGGGCGACTGTTCATTTTTCAGCAGGACAACGACCCTAAGCACACAGTCAAGATATCAAAGGAGTTGTTTCAGGACAACTCTGTGAATGTCTTCGAGTGGCCCAGACTTGAATCTGATTAAACATCTCTGGAGAGATCTGAAAATGGTTTTGCATCAACGCTTTCCATCCAACCTGATGGAGTTTGAAAGGTGCTGCAAAGAGGAATGGGCAAAACTGCCCAAAGATAGGTGTGCCAAGCTTGTAGCATCATATTCAAAAAGACTTGAGGCTGTAATTGCTGCCAAAGGTGCATCAACAAAGTATTGTGCAAAGGCTGTAAATACTTATGTACATGTGATTTCTTAGTTTTTTATTTATTTATTTTTATAAATTTTCAAAAACCTTTAAAAAAGTAATTAAACATTATTTTTTTTACGTCGTCATTATGAGGTACTGTGTGTAGACCTTTGAGGGGAAAAAATAATTTATTCCAGTATAACAAAATGTGGAAAGTGTAGCAGTGTGAATACTTTCCGGATGCTGTGTGTATGTTAAATTTCATGTTCATTTTTTGAAGTTTACATGCACAGGAATGGAGCTGAAATTCAACATTTTAAATATGACCATAAATATGGGGTAGGTAGTAATAATAAATGTTAGTAGTTAAATGTTATTATATGAGTTACTCATGTTACAACAAAGTTCTTTTTACAATATGGTTATTATACTATACACTTAAGACCCTAACCCTATGATTGATAACTGAATGTTAACCAAACTATACCTAAAATCAACTTTGACATATGACTTGCGTATCAAAGTAATGCGACTCGCGTTTCTGTCCCCAGTCAAAGGGCTCTGATAGAAATTAGTCAAACCTGTAGGCCTGTTTGTCTTCCCAATTAGCTGTGAAGATGTATAGAATATTTAATCTGGTGATAATGGCCATATAAAATACGTTGTGGGGGGATAAATAAATATATATGTACACATAAACTCCCCAACACCAAGGACTGGCACTCCCGAATTTCATTTCGTATACCGCGGCGTATCCATATACATTTGTTGGTGCCTGATGATAGTGTAATAAAGCACTGAAATGTTGCTAAATTTATCTTTGTCTGCTGACTACTTCTTGAACGGAGTGCCGCACCAACAAACTTGTATATTATAAATAAATAAACACATATATATATATACAGGTTGAGTATCCCATATCCAAATATTACGAAATACGGAATATTCCGAAATACGGACTTTTTTGAGTGAGAGTGAGATAGTGAAACCTTTGTTTTTTGATGGCTCAATGTACACAAACTTTGTTTAATACACAAAGTTATTACAAATACAGGTTGAGTATCCCATATCCAAATATCCGAAATACGGAATATTCCGAAATACGGACTTTTTTGAGCGAGAGTGAGATAGTGAAACTTTGGTTTTCTGATGGCTCAATGTATACAAACTTTGTTTAATACACACAGTTATTAAAAATATTGTATTAAATGACCTTCAGACTGTGTATATAAGGTGTATATGAAACATAAATGAATTGTGTGAATGTAGACACACTTTGTTTAATGCACAAAGTTATAAAACATATTGGCTAAAATTACCTTCAGGCTGTGTGTATAAGGTGCATATAAAACATAAATGCATTCTGTGCTTAGATTTAGGTCCCATTGCCATGATGTCTCATTATGGTATGCAATTATTCCAAAATACGGAAAAATCCGATATCCAAAATACCTCTGGTCCCAAGCATTTTGGATAAGGGATACTCAACCTGTATTGTATTAAATGACCTTCAGGCTGTGTGTATAAGGTGTATATGAAACATAAATGAATTGTGTGAATGTACACACACTTTGTTTAATGCACAAAGTTATAAAAAATATTGGCTAAAATTACCTTCAGGCTGTGTGTATAAGGTGTATATGTAACATAAATGTATTCTGTGCTTAGATTTAGGTCCCATCACCATGATATCTCATTATGGTATGCAATTATTCCAAAATACGGAAAAATCCCATATCCAAAATACCTCTGGTCCCAAGCATTTTGGATAAGGGATACTCAACCTGTGTGTGGGGCCCCTGTGCTTTTTTAAATACTCACCTATCACTGCTTTTGGTCAGTTTTCCTGAGCACAGAGGCCTAGATTGAACATGCGTGAATGCTAAAGTAGATATTTGCACAATGTTTATCCCAAAGAAACTGTTGATCAGGGAAGGGCCCATTATTGGGTATCAAGATGATAGGTTGACAGGAATTAGGTTGACCCCTAAATGGTCGACATGCATTAGATTGACGTGGTCAATAGGTTGATATGTAAAAGGTTGATGGGCTCAAAAGGTCGACACAAGTTGTGTTTTTTTTTCTTTGTGTTTTTTTTTTGTGGTGGGGGGGGTTTGCAATTTTTTCATCCTTCACCATCCTCATGGACTACAATTGGGAATTGTAGCCTGTGCCGAGCGCAGCGTGCTGAGTGAAGCACGTACACTAAAGGTGGGGGGGGGGGGGGGTTCTAGAAGAAAGTGGTGTCAACCTTTTGACCATGTCAGCCTTTTCCTTGTTGACCGTTTGGACCCAACCTTTCTAATGTACATCTATTGAAACACACACCCATTATTGTGGGGGTTTTTTTTGCATTTTTGTTTATGCTCTGAAGAAAGATTTCTCTTTAGACTTTTAACGCTCATGTTAATTTATTCATGCATTGTACATGCCGTTGTGCAATTTTTACAGATTACTTTGCTGTACCTACACTTATTTTAAAATCTTTAAATAAAGATGTAACACATTCTGCTATCTGCTTGGACCGCGCAAGCCCTTGAAATACCGTATGGCGATCATGTACTTGTTCTATTTTTGATTGCTTTACTTTGTTTTAAGCACTTACTGAATCAACAAAAGGATACTGATGTAGAAGAGTACAAGAAGTTGCTTTCAGAAAGAGAGGTTAATGTAAAACGCATTCAACAGCTTACTGAAGAGACTGGAAAACTGAAAACGGATATTGCAAGGTACTGTATGTTAGGTTTGACTGTTGAACTTAATTATTCTGTATGTAGTTGATGCTTCACAAAGCCTTTCTTGATTTGTAAAGGAACTTTTATCCATTGAGGGGGGGGGGGGATGTACTAAGCAGTGATAAAATTTGGAGAAGTGAGCCTGTAGAGAAGTTGCCTATGGCAGCCAATCAGCATTGACGTAACATTTAGAATTTGCATACTATAAAAGTATACAGAGCAGCTGATTGGTTGCCATGGGCATCTTCTCCACTGGTTCACTTCTCTTTTATCACTGCTTAGTTCATGTCCTGCTGCCTTCTGTAGGTGGACAGCTTTAGGATATCCAAGAGTAATTTCTGTGTCCCCTTTGTCTGGTGCCCACACTTTACTCTCGTCTATGCTATACCCAGTGTCAACCCTGTGTCCTGTATGGAGTTGATGAAAAGGATTTAACGGGTAAGACCATAAATCTCCTTTTGTCCATTACTAAAATGCGAAGTCTACTCAAAAAGTGCTGTTTCAGCCCTTAATATGACTGAGTATCTGTAGCTGGACACTGAAGCTTAGATTCATATGGATATAAATCTTTTGTGCTGTTTACTTTGGTTTACTTTGTTTATTAACATTGCAGATGTGTGTTAATGGTTTTAATTGTTGTGACAGGTTAAATGCAGCCCAGAATACAAGTCAAAGCCAGTGTCAGAGTGCGAAAGAAGAAGCTGCAAAGCTGAAGACTGAAAAGGAAACTCTCCAGAAAGAGCTTGATGCCAAAGTTGCAGATATACAAGAGAAAATTAAAACCATCACACAGGTTAAAAAAATTGGAAGAAGATATAAGACTCAGTATGAAGAGCTAAAGATTCAGCATGATAAGGTGAGTAAAACGCTACTTTAGAAGTTCTTTACCGTATTGTTGTTAAATGTAGATCTAGATGGAGTGAGCACACGAAGAGCTTTATATATGTTTTCAGTGTGTTTGACTGGGATTTGCTGCTGTTAGAACGCTGGTTACAAGACGTGAAGGGGAAAATATATGCATTTGGTGTTTTTAAAGTGCAGAAAAACGATTTACCCAAAATGTTTGTTGTGCAAAGCAGTGCTTTTATGTTGCTGAATTAGCTCGGTTCCTTAGGCCATCTGACTAAAACAAACAAAAACTTCTGAAAGCGCCTCGTAATATAATATTCTATAGAACAATTCCACAATTTCAATGTGCTGCTGTATAGGCACTGTGTAATTGCCTGATTTAAGGGAACTCGATTGAAAAAGGACTCAGCTGCGCAATGAAATTGGAAACATGAACAAAAGCTGACGTATGCTGAGATATATTATAAAAAAAATGTAATATGACCAAAAAAAATTTCATACAATAAACCATATAATCTGGCAACATAGTCTCCATAGCGGCTCCTTTATACTTCCAGCAGCCTCTCCGTGTAGAACTCCGCCCGGTGCAAGCCCTGCACTCTCCCTCCCAGTGACCGCTACGTTGTGGGCAACGCAGGATAATCTAACCGAGGACACTCGGTTAGAAACCAGCCCACGGGAGAGGTAATTTTGACTTCATCTGACATCGGAGCATTTCTACTTAGCGGAGCTCTATTAAAACATTCATAGGACTGCAGTTACCAGTCTAAAACTTATGAACTACTCTACATTCTAACAATTCATTCATACCGAGGATACGATACTGTTTCTACTTGTTGGATACAAATGTTGCATATTGTTACCACTCACATTACAAGTGCTTGTTTTATCTGATATCCAGTACAAGGCATTTGACTATTTCCCTATAAGGTTTAAGTCCAGATTATATGGTTTATTGTATGAAAAAAAATGTTTTTTGTCATATTAAATTCTTTTTTATAATATATCTCGGCATACGTCAGCTTTTGTTCATGTTTCCAATTTCATTGCGTAGCGGAGTCCTTTTTCAATCGAGTTTCCTTAGGCCATCTGACTGTTTGCAACAAGGCAAGTGCTTTATAATGTGATCTCTAATAATGTGATCTCGACCGGTCTCTAGGTCGACCACACTTCGGTCGACAATGTCTAGGTCGACCACAGGTAGATCAACATGGTTTCTAAGTAGACATGTTCTAGTAGACATGACAGACTGTCAACAAGAGTTTTTCACATTCTTTTTCATTATTTTTTTTTATTTATTTTTTACTTTTTCATGCTTTACGTTCCACATGAACTACAGTTGGGAATGGTAACCTGTGCCGAGCGCAGCCCGAAGCATGGCGAGCCATGCGAGGGGACGGGGCACAGTGCACTAATTGGGGTTCCCAGTCACTCTACGGAGAAGACGACACAATTTTTTACAAAAAACTCATGTCGAGCTTGTACATGTTGACCAATAGTGTTCAGCCTAGACACTGTCGACCTAAGTGTGGTTGACCCTATGATACACACACATATATATATATATATATATATATATATATATAGATATATATATATATATATATAGATATATATAGATATATATATAGATATATATAGATATATATATATGTGTGTGTGTGTGTATATATATGTGTGTGTATATGTATGCATGTGTGTGTGTGTGTGTGTGTGTATATATGTGTGTATATATATATATATATATATATATATATATATATATATATATATATATATATATATATAGAGAGAGAGAGAGAACTGCGGAACTCCAGGTCTTGTAAAAAGTCGAATTGTATTCAAAAGATCACAACATAGTACACCAACGTTTCGGGGTGTCTAGCCCCTTTGTCACATCTTGACAAAGTGGCTAGACACCCCAAAACGTTGGTGTACTATGTTGTGATCTTTTGAACACAATTCGACTTTTCTCTAACGTCCTAGTGGATGCTGGGGACTCCGAAAGGACCATGGGGAATAGCGGCTCCGCAGGAGACTGGGCACAAAGTAAAAGCTGGTGTGCACTGGCTCCTCCCCCTATGACCCTCCTCCAAGCCTCAGTTAAGATTTTGTGCCCGAACGAGAAGGGTGCAATCTAGGTGGCTCTCCTGAGCTGCTTAGAGTAAAAGTTTAAATAGGTTTTTTTATTTTCAGTGAGACCTGCTGGCAACAGGCTCACTGCATCGAGGGACTAAGGGGAGAAGAAGCGAACTCACCTGCGTGCAGAGTGGATTGGGCTTCTTAGGCTACTGGACATTAGCACCAGAGGGACGATCACAGGCCCAGCCATGGATGGGTCCCGGAGCCGCGCCGCCGGCCCCCTTACAGAGCCAGAAGAGTGAAGAGGTCCGGAAAATCGGCGGCAGAAGACGTCCTGTCTTCAATAAGGTAGCGCACAGCACCGCAGCTGTGCGCCATTGCTCTCAGCACACTTCACACTCCGGTCACTGAGGGTGCAGGGCGCTGGGGGGGGGGGCGCCCTGGGACGCAATGAAAATACCTTAAATGGCTAAAAATACATCACATATAGCTCCTGGGCTATATGGATGTATTTAACCCCTGCCAGTTTTCCACAAAAAAGCGGGAGAAAGGCTGCCGAAAAAGGGGCGGAGCCTATCTCCTCAGCACACAAGCGCCATTTTTTCCTCACCGCTCCGTTGGAGGAAGGCTCCCTGACTCTCCCCTGCAGTCCTGCACAACAGAAACAGGGTAAAACAAGAGAGGGGGGGCACTAAATTGGCATATTAATATATACAGCAGCTATATTAGGGAAAAACACTTATATAAGGTTATCCCTGTATATATATATATATATATATATATATATATATATATATATATATATATATATATATATATATATATATATATATATATATATATATAGCGCTCTGGTGTGTGCTGGCAAACTCTCCCTCTGTCTCCCCAAAGGGCTAGTGGGGTCCTGTCCTCTATCAGAGCATTCCCTGTGTGTGTGCTGTGTGTCGGTACGCTGTGTCGACATGTATGAGGAGGAAAATGGTGTGGAGGCGGAGCAATTGCCTGTGTTAGTGATGTCACCCCCTAGGGAGTCGACACCTGACTGGATGGTCTTATGGAAAGAATTACGTGATAGTGTCGGCACTTTACAAAAGACTGTTGACGACATGAGACAGCCGGCAAATCAGTTAATACCTGTACAGGCGTCTCAAACACCGTCAGGGGCTATAAAACGCCCGTTACCTCAGGTCGATACAGACACTGACACGGACACTGACTCCAGTGTCGACGGTGAGGAAACAAACGTATTTTCCAGTAGGGCCACACGTTACATGATCACGGCAATGAAGGAGGTTTTGAACATTTCTGATACTACAAGTACCACAAAAAAGGGTATTATGTGGGGTGTGAAAAAACTACCCGTAGTTTTTCCTGAATCAGATGAATTAAATGAGGTGTGTGATGAAGCGTGGGTTTCCCCCGATAAAAAACTGCTAATTTCTAAAAAATTATTGGCATTATACCCTTTCCCGCCAGAGGTTAGGGCGCGTTGGGAAACACCCCCTAGCGTAGATAAGGCGCTCACACGCTTATCAAAACAAGTGGCGTTACCGTCCCCTGATACGGCCGCCCTCAAGGAACCAGCTGATAGGAAGCTGGAAAATATCCTTAAAAGTATATACACACATACTGGTATTATACTGCGACCAGCAATCGCCTCAGCCTGGATGTGCAGTGCTGGGGTGGCTTGGTCGGATTCCCTGACTGAAAATATTGATACCCTGGACAGGGACAATATATTATTGACTATAGAGCATTTAAAGGATGCATTTCTATATATGCGAGATGCACAGAGGGATATTTGCACTCTGGCATCAAGAGTAAGTGCGATGTCCATTTCTGCCAGAAGAGGATTATGGACGCGACAGTGGTCAGGGGATGCGGATTCCAAACGGCATATGGAAGTATTGCCGTATAAAGGGGAGGAGTTATTTGGGGTCGGTCTATCGGACCTGGTGGCCACGGCAACGGCTGGAAAATCCACCCCTTTACCCCAAGTCACCTCGCAGCAGAAAAAGATACCGTCTTTTCAGGCTCAGTCCTTTCGTCCCCATAAGGGCAAGCGGGCAAAAGGCCACTCATATCTGCCCCGGGGCAGAGGAAGGGGAAAAAGACTGCAGCAAACAGCCTCTTCCCACGAACAGAAGCCCTCCCCCGCTTCTGCCAAGTTCTCAGCATGACGCTGGGGCCTTACAAGCGGACTCCGGCACGGTGGGGGCCCGTCTCAAGAATTTCAGCGCGCAGTGGGCACACTCGCAAGTGGACCCCTGGATCCTGCAGGTAATATCTCAGGGGTACATATTGGAATTCGAGACGTCTCCCCCTCGCCGGTTCCTGAAGTCTGCTTTACCAACGTCTCCCCCCGACAGGGAGGCGGTATTGGAAGCCATTCACAAGCTGTATTCCCAGCAGGTGATAATCAAGGTACCCCTCCTACAACAGGGAAAGGGGTATTATTCCACGCTGTTTGTGGTACCGAAGCCGGACGGCTCGGTGAGACCCATTTTAAATCTGAAATCCTTGAACACTTACATAAAAAGGTTCAAGTTCAAGATGGAGTCACTCAGAGCAGTGATAGCGAACCTGGAAGAAGGGGACTATATGGTGTCTCTTGACATCAAGGATGCTTACCTCCATGTCCCAATTTGCCCTTCTCACCAAGGGTACCTCAGGTTTGTGGTACAGAACTGTCACTATCAGTTTCAGACGCTGCCGTTTGGATTGTCCACGGCACCCCGGGTCTTTACCAAGGTAATGGCCGAAATGATGATTCTTCTTCGAAGAAAAGGCGTCTTAATTATCCCTTACTTGGACGATCTCCTGATAAGGGCAAGGTCCAGAGAACAGTTAGAGGTCGGAGTAGCACTATTTCAAGTAGTACTACGACAGCACGGATGGATTCTAAATATTCCAAAATCGCAGCTGATTCCGACGACACGTCTGCTGTTCTTAGGGATGATTCTGGACACAGTACAGAAAAAGGTGTTTCTCCCGGAGGAGAAAGCCAAGGAGTTATCCGACCTAGTCAGGAACCTCCTAAGACCAGGCCAAGTGTCAGTACATCAATGCACAAGGGTCCTGGGAAAGATGGTGGCTACTTACGAAGCGATTCCATTCGGCAGATTCCACGCAAGAACTTTTCAGTGGGATCTGCTGGACAAATGGTCCGGATCGCATCTTCAAATGCATCAGCGGATAACCCTGTCTCCAAGGACAAGGGTGTCTCTCCTGTGGTGGTTACAGAGTGCTCATCTCCTAGAGGGCCGCAGATTCGGCATTCAGGATTGGGTCCTGGTGACCACGGATGCCAGCCTGAGAGGCTGGGGAGCAGTCACACAGGGAAGAAATTTCCAGGGCTTGTGGTCAAGCATGGAAACGTCACTTCACATAAATATCCTGGAACTAAGGGCCATTTACAATGCCCTAAGTCAGGCAAGACCTCTGCTTCAGGGTCAGCCGGTGTTGATCCAGTCGGACAACATCACGGCAGTCGCCCACGTAAACAGACAGGGCGGCACAAGAAGCAGGAGGGCAATGATGGAAGTGGCAAGGATTCTTCGCTGGGCGGAGAATCATGTGATAGCACTGTCAGCAGTGTTCATTCCGGGAGTGGACAACTGGGAAGCAGACTTCCTCAGCAGACACGATCTTCACCCGGGGGAGTGGGGACTTCACCCAGAAGTCTTCCACATGATTGTGAACCGTTGGGAAAAACCAACGGTGGACATGATGGCGTCCCGCCTCAACAAAAAAACTGGACAGATATTGCGCCAGGTCAAGGGATCCTCAGGCAATAGCTGTGGACGCTCTGGTAACACCGTGGGTGTACCAGTCAGTGTATGTGTTCCCTCCTCTTCCTCTCATACCAAAAGTACTGAGAATCATAAGAAGGAGAGGAGTAAAGACTATACTCGTGGCTCCGGATTGGCCAAGAAGGACTTGGTACCCGGAAATTCAAGGGATGCTCACGGAAGACCCGTGGCCTCTACCTCTAAGAAAGGACCTGCTCCAGCAGGGACCATGTCTGTTCCAAGACTTACCGCGGCTGCGTTTGACGGCATGGCGGTTGAACGCCGGATCCTGAAGGAAAAAGGCATTCCGGATGAAGTCATCCCTACCCTGATAAAAGCCAGGAAGGATGTAACCATACAACATTATCACCGTATTTGGCGTAAATATGTTGCGTGGTGCGAGGCCAGGAAGGCCCCTACAGAGGAATTTCAACTGGGTCGATTCCTGCATTTCCTGCAAACAGGACTGTCTATGGGCCTCAAATTAGGGTCCATTAAGGTTCAAATTTCGGCCCTGTCAATATTCTTCCAAAAAGAACTGGCTTCTGTTCCTGAAGTTCAGACGTTTGTCAAGGGAGTACTGCATATACAGCCTCCTTTTGTGCCTCCAGTGGCACCTTGGGATCTCAATGTAGTTTTGGGATTCCTAAAATCACATTGGTTTGAACCACTCACCACTGTGGACTTAAAATATCTCACATAGAAAGTGGTAATGCTGTTAGCCCTGGCTTCAGCCAGGCGTGTCTCAGAATTGGCGGCTTTATCCTATAAAAGCCCTTACCTAATTTTTCATACGGACAGGGCAGAATTGAGGACTCGTCCTCAATTTCTTCCTAAGGTGGTTTCAGCATTTCACTTAAACCAGCCTATTGTGGTGCCTGCGGCTACTAGGGACTTGGAGGATTCCAAGTTGCTGGACGTAGTCAGGGCCCTGAAAATATATGTTTCCAGGACGGCTGGAGTCAGAAAATCTGATTCGCTGTTTATCCTGTATGCACCCAGCAAGCTGGGTGCTCCTGCTTCTAAGCAGACGATTGCTCGTTGGATTTGTAGTACAATTCAGCTTGCACATTCTGTGGCAGGCCTGCCACAGCCAAAATCTGTAAAAGCCCATTCCACACGGAAAGTGGGCTCATCTTGGGCGGCTGCCCGAGGGGTCTCGGCTTTACAACTTTGCCGAGCAGCTACTTGGTCAGGGGCAAACACGTTTGCTAAATTCTACAAATTTGATACCCTGGCTGAGGAGGACCTGGAGTTCTCTCATTCGGTGCTGCAGAGTCATCCGCACTCTCCCGCCCGTTTGGGAGCTTTGGTATAATCCCCATGGTCCTTTCGGAGTCCCCAGCATCCACTAGGACGTTAGAGAAAATAAGAATTTACTTACCGATAATTCTATTTCTCATAGTCCGTAGTGGATGCTGGGCGCCCATCCCAAGTGCGGATTGTCTGCATTACTTGTACATAGTTATTGTTACAAAAATCGGGTTATTGTTGTTGTGAGCCATCTTTTCAGAGGCTCCTTCTGTTATCATGCTGTTAACTGGGTTCAGATCACAAGTTGTACGGTGTGATTGGTGTGGCTGGTATGAGTCTTACCCGGGATTCAAAATCCTTCCTTATTGTGTACGCTCGTCCGGGCACAGTATCCTAACTGAGGCTTGGAGGAGGGTCATAGGGGGAGGAGCCAGTGCACACCAGCTAGTCCTAAAGCTTTTACTTTGTGCCCAGTCTCCTGCGGAGCCGCTATTCCCCATGGTCCTTTGGGAGTCCCCAGCATCCACTACGGACTATGAGAAATAGAATTATCGGTAAGTAAATTCTTATTTTTACAAGACCTGGAGTGCCGCAGTTTTCTTTCTCTACCTAGCCATTACTGCTTACTGAGGGCACCGGGCACAGTGACATCAGGAGGAGTGCCAGGCTATCCCTGATAGATATAGATAGATATATATATATATATATATATATATATATATATATATATATATATATATATACACACACACATATTTTTCGCTTTCATCCACTAGGGGACACTGGGACAGCATATACAGTAGGGGTGTGAAGCTTGCAACCGGAGGTGTGGCACAATCTAAAATCAAACATTGGCTGCACAGCCAGCTCCTTCCCCTTCACGCCCCTCATCCCTCAGTTTGAAAAATTGTACTAGGAGGAAAGAAGCACAGACGGGAGCTCTTGCTCCATAAAGATTTTTATTAATTTTTTTCTTTGCATTTAAGGACTAGCCCATTCCCACCCTAAATAAAAGGAGGGTGCAGGTTTTACAAGAGTTCAACAGTGCCCAATCCCACCTAAATGAAAGGAGGGTGCAGGCTTTACCTGAAGACAGGCTACGTCCACCTAATAAAAGGGGGACAGGAGTCTTAAGAACAGAGACAAGGATCCCTGCTAAAGGAATCTGTATCTCTACAGGAAGATCCGAAGCATCAATTACTGTGAGTACTGGGGAAACCAGGTGCCGTCTTTTCCCTAGTTTACATATATGAAAGTGGTGCAGGGAAATTTAGAACCGTAAGAAATGTGCCAACGCGCTGCTGCCTTCCAACTCATTAACTTATAGCCGGGCAGACTAGCAGCACAGCAATCCCCCTCTCCCCCCGCTCCGTGTTACGGCTGAGTCGTGTGTGTGTATGCTGCGCTGGCAGCCGCAGCATCCACAGCACTTACTGAGCTGCTCTTAAACAGTGCGCAGCTAAAATCTCCTCACACGACTCCCTCCCTCCACCGGCAGCTGCACACGTGGAGGGCCGGGGGAGAGACGCGGCATGGAACCCGGCGCGCTGGACGATACAGCGGAGAGTCAGTTAGGAGCGCTGTTGGGAGCGGTGAGCCTGAACACTGGCATTAAACAGCGGAGGAGGGAGCTTATAGCAATAGAACTATGCTGAAACTCTGCTAGTTAGGACTAGGATTTGATAGCAAGGGCGCTGGGGGTAATATAAAGATCTATATATAAAAATTTTGTGGCAGCCATCTTTTCAAAGCTAAGAGGCGCCAAGATGCTGAGCAGGGGAAGCTATACGCCCCCTATAGTGGAGCCATGTTTCCCGACCAGTTAGAACAGGGGGAGGGGTTTCAGTATAGAATATACTCCCTCTGCTGGTTGCTTGTAGGTAGATCTCTGATGCAGAGGCTTTTCCATGTGTTTTAAATCAAGCACGTTTATGCTTTATATTGTCAAAGTACTTCTAATACAAAGTTCCTGTGAAAATAAAGAGAACAACTGGACAACAACCCCAACCTCAGAACTGAATCACAGTTAGGTGTGCGAGGGTTATAACGAGGCTGTTTAAAAAAAAAAAAAAAATAATAATTTTAAAAAAATATTTTTTATTTCTTCTCAGTGAATCCAGCCAGGTGAATCCAGTGTACATTGGTTCCTGTCATCCGTTACGGTATTACGTTGCCTATTATAAAGATGAAAGGCACTGCAAATGTGTTCTGTGGGGGTGCATTTTCAACATTAAATGCACAAACCAAGAACACTAAGACTTTTCTCTTATGTCCTAGAGGATGCTGGGGTCCATATTAGTACCATGGGGTATAGACGGGTCCACCAGGAGCCATTGGCACTTTAAGAGTTTAATAGTTTGGGCTGGCTCCTCCCTCTCTGCCCTCCTACCAGACTCGGTTTAGAAAATGTGCCCAGAGGAGCCGGTCACAGCTAGGGGAGCTCTACAGAGCTTCTCTAGTAAAAGTTTTTTAGAGTTTGTTATTTTACAGGGAGGCTGCTGGCAACAGCCTCCCTGCATCGAGGGACTGAGGGGGGGAGCAGTGTCCGCCTTGCGGGTTCTTGAGCCACTGCCTCTGCTGACTGGACTATGAGCTCCAGAGGGGACAGATTGCGCCTTCCACAGGGGCACGCTCACCCCGGCAGCCAGCCGCCACCCAGTGTGGGTCAGTGTGAAGAGGGTGGCTTAAGGGTGGGAGCGCGGTATTAACCGCGCTCCCGGACAGCTCAGCGGTATTGCGGTGGGGCGCCCTGAGCCAACAAAGAACCCTACACTGGCCATTTCCAGCCTGTCGGGGTCCGCGGATCTCAGCTCAGCCAGCACAAATTTCCTCAGGCCAGTATAATCTTCAAGAGCGGGAAAACAGCGCCATTGAATGGGCGTAGCTTCTCCTCAGAGCGGACCCAGCAGTGTTCAGCGTCATTTTTCCTGCCTTCAATCACTACTAGTGGATGTCCAGGCCCCTCCAGAGCAGTACCAGGGGGTTGTAGAAGAGAGGGGAGGCTGCATGTAGGCTGTGTCACCTATTAAGGGACACAGTCAGCGCTGGTTAGGGTCTCCCTATACCTCTAATAGCGCTGTATGTGGGTTGGCTCCAATCTCTGTGTCTCTCTGCCATTCTTGGTGGGGAAACTCTAGTAAATACCCTGTGTGTTTTTGGGGTGTTTGGTGTATGTGACAACATGTCTAGGGACACTGTTTCATATGCTGCAGAGTATTTGTCTTCCCAGGAAGACTCCATACCATGTCATCAGGATTGCACTGTTGTAGCGCAGATCCCAGCTAGAGAGCCAGAATGGTTAGTCTCTCTGAGGGGACTATTTCTCAGATTTCTGACAGGGTTGCTAGGACTGAGCATGCCACTCAGGTCCTACAATCCTCTATGGTTGTATGGTCTGATACTGCTTCCTCGGGGTCCCCTGCGGTACATTCTCAAAAACGTGCACTTACAATACTTATGCAGGATGACACGGACACCGACTCTGAAACTGATGACGGGGATGTGTCGAGGGGGACAGCATCACTTGCTAAGGGGGTGCAGTTGATGATTGAAGCTGTGAGGGATATTTTACATATATCTGACAGCTCCTGAGCAGGTGGAGGAGGCCTTTTTTACAGATAAGAAGTCCCCCTCACCTTCCCGGCATCCAAAGAATTAAACGCCATCTTTGAAAAATCCTGGCAAACTCCGGAAAAGAAATTTCAGATCCCTAGGAGGGTCTTGGTTGCTTTTCCCTTCCCAGAGGAAGATAGAAAGAAATGGGAGTCCCCGCCAGTAGTCAAGGTGGATGCTACGCTAAAATCCATTTACACGGCTTCCGGGGCTATATTACGGCCTACTATAGCCTGTGCTTGGATTGCAAAAGCTATTGCCAGGTTGTCAATCACTCTGCAGGAGGAGTCGACTTCGCTCGATGTAGGTGATGTTTATGTATTTTTACGCCATATTCAGGATTCTGCAGGGTTCCTGGTAGATTCCATGAAGGACCTTAGTTCCATGGCTGCGGGGATCTCCTCCATGTCCGTCTCGGCTCGCAGGGGTCTCTGGCTGCGCCAATGGTTGCGGACGCAGAATCCAGGAAGAGCGTGGAGGGCCTACCCTATACAAGTCAGGCTCTCTTTGGGGAGGTGCTAGATGCGAGGAGTGCCGCGGGTAAGTCTCCTTTTCTCCCCTCAGCTGCACCGGCTACGAAGAAGCCTTTTACACCAGCCACGTCAGTCCTTTCGGCCCGCGAGGCCTAGAAAGAACAAGCCTTCGAACACCTTCAGAGGTGGTCATGCCAAACAAAAGAAACCTGCTCCCGCAGGTTCCTAAACCCAGAAGCCCGCTTCTGATACCCCTAAGTCCTCCGCATGATGGTGGACAGCTAGGCCTGGAGGAGGGTCAGGTGGGGGCAAGACTCCGGCAGTTCAGCCACGTCTGGGTGTCGTCTGGCCTGGACACTTGGTTCCTGGATATAGTGTCCAGGGGGGGTACAGACTGGAGTTTTAAGATCCCCCCACCTCACCATTTCTTCAAGTCAGGCTTGCCAGCTCTGCTGGCAGACAGAACAATTCTTCTGGAGGCCATCAGAAAATTGGTGGTGTCATTGTTCCAGTTCCACCTCAGCAGCGGAACAAAGTTTATTATTCAAACCTTTTTGTGGTACCAAAACCGGATGGTTCGGTACGGCCTATTCTAAATTTAGTCTCTGAACCCTTATCTCAGGGAGTTCAAATTCAAGTTGGAATCTCTGAGAGCTGTCATCTCAGGACTAACGGAGGGGGAGTTCCTGGTGTCTCTAGACATCAAGGATGCTTACTTCCACATTCCCATTTGGTCGCCGCATCAGGCATATCTCAGGTTTGCACTGTTGTACGATCACTATCAGATCCAGGCGCTGCCGTTTGTCCTCTCCACAGCACCAAGGATCTTCACCAAGGTGATGGCTGAGATGATGGTTCTCCTCCGCAAACAGGGTGTGAACATAATTGCATATCTGGACAATCTCCTGATCAAGGTGTCGTCCAGGGAGAGGTTGTTGCAATCCATCGCGCTCATGACACAGCTGCTCAGGAAGCATGGCTGGATCCTGAACCTTCCAAAGTCTCATCTGGAGCCGACAAGGAGGCTGACTCTCCTGGGAATGATCCTCGACACAGAAGTGCAGAGGGTATTTCTCCCGGTGGAGAAAGCATTGGTGATTCAAACAATGGTCCGAGATGTCTTAAAGCCTACCCGGGTGTCTGTTCATCAATACATCCGCCTTCTGGGGAAGATGGTTGCCGCCTACGAGGCTCTGCAGTACGGCAGGTTTCATGCTCGACCTTTTCAGCTGGACTTCTTGGACCAGTGGCTGGGCTCTCACCTACACATGCACAAGAGGATATGCCTGTCTCCGAAAGCCAGGATTTCACTCCTCTGGTGGCTACAACTACCACACCTTCTGGGAGGCCGAAGGTTTGGAATTCAGGACTGGATCCTTTTAACCACAGATGCAAGTTTAAGAGGTTGGGGAGCAGTTGCTCTGGGGGAAACCTTTCAGGGAAGGTGGTCGAATCAAGAATCCCTTCTCCCAATAAACATCCTGGAGCTAAGGGCCGTGTACAACACCCTTCTGCAAGCAGCACACCTTCTACAGGATCGGGCTGTTCAGGTGCAGTCGGACAACGTGACCACTGTGCCCTACATAAACCGACAAGTCGGAACAAAGAGCAGGGCTGCAATGTCAGAGGTGTCAAGAGTCCTCCTCTGGGCGGAAAGACACGCTGTAGTGGTGTCGGCAATCTTCATTCCGGGAGTAGACAACTGGGAAGTGGACTTCCTCAGCAGACACGATCACCATCCAGGGGAGTTGGGCCTCCATCCGGAGGTTTTCGAGGTGGTAACCGGTTGGTGGGGGGTTCCTCACGTAGACATGATGGCCTCCCACCTCAACAAGAAGATGGGGAGGTACTGTTACCGGTCAAGAGACCCTCAGGCAGTGGCGGTGGATGCACTGGTAACTCCATGGGTTTTCCCGTCAGTGTATGTGTTCCCTCCACTTCCTCTGATCCCAAAGGTTCTTCAGCTGGTAAGAAGAACAAAGGTTCTGGCAATACTCATTGCTCCGGACTGGCCAAGAAGGGCTTGGTATGCAGATCTACTGGATCTTCTGCTGGAAGATCCAAAGCCCTTACCTCTTCGGGAGGATCTGCTAATGCAGGGGCCGTTTGCCTATCAAGACTTACCACGGGTACGTTTGATGGCATGGCGGTTGAACGCCAGATCTTAGCTCGGAAAGATATCTCGAGTGAAGTCATTCCTACCCTGATTCAGGCTAGGAAGGGGGTAACGTCTGAACATTACCACCGTATTTGGAAGAAATATGTTTCTTGGTGTGAATCAAGAAAATTTCCTGTGTTGGAGTTTCAACTTGGATGTTTTCTCCTTTTCCTGCAAGCTGGAATGGATGTGGGCCTGAGATTGGGATCCATCAAGGTCCAAATCTCTTTGTCCATCTTTTTTCAAAAACAATTGGCTGTCCTCCCTGAGTTTCGAACCTTTTTGAAAGGGGATCTACACATCCAGCCTCCCTTCGTGGCGCTGACGGCACCCTGGTATCTAGATGTGGTGTTGCAGTTCCTACAATCAGCTTGGTTTGAGCCTCTACTGGAGGCTGACATCAAGTTTCTCACGTGGAAGTCGGTCACTTTGTTGGCCTTGGTTTCTGCCCGACGCGTGTCGGAGTTGGGGGCTTTATCCTGTAAAAGTCCTTATCTGATCTTCCATGAAGACAGGGCGGAACATAGGACTCGTCCACAGTTTCTGCCTAAGGTTGTATCGGCTACTTACTCCTCAATTGCTTCAAAGGCTTTGGATGTTGTCAGGGATTTGAAGATCTATGTGAAGAGGACAGCTAGTCATAGAAAAACTGACTATTTGTCCTCTACGATCCCAAGAAAATTGGGTGTCCTGCTTCTAAGCAGTCGATTTCGCGCTGGATCAGGTTCACTATCCAGCATACGTATTCTACGTCAGGATTTCCGTGTCCGAAATCGGTTAAGGCCCACTCTACTCGTAAAGTGTGTTCTTCCTGGGCAGCTGGCCGGGGTGTGTCGGCCTTACAGCTTTGCCGAGCTGCTACTTGGTCTGGTTCGAACACGTTTGCTAGGTTTTACCAGTTCGATGCTTTGGCCTCTGACCTCAAGTTTGGTCAAGCAGTCTTGCAGGAGCCTCCACGCTCTCCCTCCCGTACTGGGAGCGTTGGTACATCCCCATGGTACTAATATGGACCCCAGCATCCTCTAGGACGTAAGAGAAAATAGGATTCTAATTACCTAGCGGTAAATCCTTTTCTCGTAGCCCGTAGAGGATGCTGGGAGCTCTTCGTTTCCCTGCATTGGTTTTATAGTTCAGTACTGCCTAGTTCCTAGGTAAGTTCTGCATTATTTACTGTTCCAGCTGTTGATGAGTTTTCCGGCATGTTAGCCGGATTTGTGTGTTGTGTGCGCTGGTATGAATCTCGCCACTATCTGTGTAATTCCTTCTCTCGAAGTATGTTGTCTCCTCGGGCACAGTTTCTGGACTGAGTCTGGTAGGAGGGGCATAGAGGGAGGAGCCAGCCCACACTATTAAACTCCTAAAGTGCCAATGGCTCCTGATGGACCCGTCTATACCCCATGGTATTAATATGGACCCCAGCATCCTCTACAGACTGCGAGAAAAGGATTTACCGGTAGGTAATTAAAATCCTACTATTACCAGCACATTGCAACTCCTGTTACCTTTGGTGTCCACCTAATTATATATTTATATATACATAATGCCTCCAACGGACGCTGCTGACAGGTCCGGTGGAGAAGGAAGCATCAGATATTGTCACCCAGATCAACTCTATCTGTATCGGCAGTTGGTGGTCTTGTGGGTGATAGTTGAATGAGTATTTATATTACTTAATTATTGGTTTTTTACTAGAAAGAAAAGATTTCCAGATGTTTGAAAATACTCTTCAGAGCTCCCAATATTTCTACGGCCTTTCTCCTCCTATTCTAATAGGGAAAGTCCGGCTGAGTGGTATGTATATGTTTACCTAAGGGAAATAGGACCGCAGGGAGTACTTTGGTTGCTCAAATAAATGAGCACTAAGGTTAACAGCCCTAGGGTGTGCGCCAGTTGGGAATGGTCACACAACCAGGGGGCAGTGATCTGTCAAGGTTAGGAAAACATAATCTGACATATATTTCAACATTTGAGTATGGGCAACGAGCCCATCCGAAACAGGGAGAAATTCATAGTTAAATTTACTCCAGCCGCACGGGCGGTATTAATACCCCTTCCTACCCTAGAGTAGAAGTGGAAAAGGGTGGTGGCTCTCGTAACAGAGTGAGAACCTTTAGAGGTGTAAATAACTAGATAGAGGCAGACAGTAAATGCTACCAAATACAATTTTTGACTAGCAGAGCATATCCAAGAGTTATCCACATATACTAGGGAGGTTAGCATCCCGATCTTAGCTCAGTGGTTTCTGTGACAGAATTTCGGATTCCACAGAAGGGGAAAGGATCCCATAACGATGGTGGGCTCACCCCTGCCTAGTCTGTTAATGGGACATTCCTAATTATTGCAGTCCCACTAAAGGAAACAGGGGTCAATATTTAGGTTGGAATTAACATGGAAATCTAACTTCTAGTTGCAAGACCACCTCAAACGCGCCTAGGCGGTTTGTGTTTCGGTAAAGAGGCTATAGTTACCAGGTTGGAAGGCGATTTCCCTGGGAGGGGAAAGCCTTCATTGGCCAGTGGAATGCAAACAAGTAGAGAAGAATCCGATCTTCTGCCTAACGGGTATCTTAGAACTATACCAATAGGCAGTAGAAGTTAATCTGGTCTATTATTCAAATAGTTTGTTTCTCAGTCTCATACTGGTGGAGTCTCGGATAACAGCGACTGTTCCCAATAGTCAAGTCTTTACACAAACTCACCTTGGACCTCCTATGGGGGGTAACAGGTTGTGAGGGTTTGGGGAGACTGGGTCCGAGAATTTTGTATCGGGAATTGTCTCCCTATATATATTACAAATAGATCTTTACAACGCCCAAGCTGACATTCCATTCAAAAGTGAAGGCATTACTGACGGTAATTCAGAAATTGCTAAACTCATCCCTATTCTCAAGGAGGAACGGGATTCTCTTTGAATCTTTTTTGTCGTGCCAATACCAGACGGTCAGACTTATACTCAATTTAGAAGTTTTAAACCGTTTCTAACGGCCTACAGATTCAAGATGGAATCAATCCAATCGGTTATTGCAGGCCTAGAACCGGGGGAGTTCAGGGTGTCTATGGACATAAAGGTTGAATACCTTCATATCCCGATTTGGACTCCTCACCAAGCATACTTACCTTTCGTACTGGTGAAAAATATTTGCCAGTTGGGGCCTTACCATTCTGTCTATCATCAGCCCCGAGAATTTTTGCAAATATCAAGGTTATAAGGGTCGCAAGTTTGAGACTGTTAGGGATCACGAGCATACCTTATCTAGTCGATCTGCTGATCTGGCCCACCTCTCGGGAACAGCCGATCAAAGATGCTCAAACGACTCGTCAATTTCTCACTCGGCATGGGTGGATTGTGAATTTCCAGAAATCCAACCTAATGCTAACCCAAAGGATTCAATTTGTAGGTCTCATCTTGGACACTGTACAATTGTGGGTATTCCTACCAGAGAGCAAGATCAAGTACATACAGAGGCTGGTGGCTCAGGTACTACAGGCACAGATGGTTTCCCTACGCCTCTGTGTTCAACTTCTCGGAAAGAGGGTGCCATCTTTGGAGGCTCTGCAGTACGGCAGACTTCACTCCCGACCATTCCAGATGAACTTCATTGCTCAGGGAGCAGGCTCGTACTGGTTTCTATATCACAGGATTCGGTTTTCACACAAGTCCAAACTTCCCTAATATTGGTGGTCGTTATACACGAAACTCGCAGCAGTTAAGAGATTCGGCATTTGGGGATTGGAGGATCCTCACAACGGATGCCAGTCTCGAAAGTTGGGGTGCCGTCCTATAGGAACATCAGCTTCAGAACAGATGTTCGTCACGAGAGAGCTGTCTTACCCATAGACATTCTCGAGCTGAGTGCAGTTACAATGCAACTTCTCTTAGCAGAAGACCTGGTGATGGGTCAACACTTGAGGATTCAGTCGGACAATTAAACAACGACGACATACATAAACCATCAAGAAAGAACAAGGAGCAAGATGGCATTAAAAGTAACCACTAAGATCTTGTGGGCAGAAAGGCGCATCATCGTCCTTTCGGTGTAGTTCATTCCTGGAGTGGAGAACTGGGAAGCAGATTATCTCAGTTGCCAGGATATGCATCAGGGAATCGAGATGGTGGTAGGGAGATGGGGCCTACCTCAAGTAGACCTAAGGGCCTCTCAAAATAACTATCAGCGGCCCAGCTATGTGGCCAGCACGTGAGATCCAGCAGCGGATGGAGTGAATGCATTCACACTTCCTTGGTCTTACAGAAGTGTTTACAATTTACCACCATTTCCTCTCATACCCAGAGTACTAGAGAAGGCCAAAGGGTAAAGAGCATGGGCAATTCTCATTGCACCAGACTGGTCCCGCAGGAGAATCAAAAGGCGGCTATTCCTACACTGATAGCACCCAGGAAGCTGGTCACAGCCATGCACCACTACGGAATATTCCAGGCGATTCCACCTGTCTATAATCTTACGTTTTCTCCAGGCTGGCTTACATGGAGGCCTACGTGTAGGCTCCTTGAAGGTTGATTTCGGCTCTCTCCAGCCTTTTTCAACAGCACTTAGCATCTTTACAGGAGGTTCAGACTTGCTTACGGGAAGTTCTGAGGATACAACCTCCTTTTCCGTCCTCCCGCGATGCCGTGGGACCTAAACTTGGTGTTTGAATTCAACACAATTTAAACCTTTAGAGAAAGCAAGATTGAGATATCTCTACAGGAAAGTCACGCTGTTATTTGCCCTTGTTTCGGCCAGTCGGGTCTCGGATTTGGGAGCCTTATTGTGTAAAAGGCCCTTTTCTAATTTTCCCTGAAGTTAGGGCAGAACTCCGTATGAGGGCAGAGTTTCTCCCAAAGGTAGTTTTGGGTTTTCACGTAAACCAGCCAATTGTGGTTCCATCTTTCAAAGAGTTGCAGATGGGGACGTGTCTTTGGACGTTGTAAGAGCTCCACGGATATACGTCGTCCATCAGAAAGTAGGACCATTTGTTTGTTCTGTTTGATAGTCCAAAGAAGGGTTGGCCAGCATCTAAAGAAACTCTGGCCAGATGGATTAGGCTTACCATTATGCAATAATTATCCTGTGGTAAACGAGTTCCGGTTCAGGTTGGTGCCCATACCACCAGATCAGTGGGTACCTCCGGGGCGGCAAGATCGATTCTCCAAGATCGATACTTTTGCGTCCAGTGATTCAAAGTTTGGACATCTAGTTTTGCAGGCTGACAGCACTCCCACCCTTGGGAGTAACTTTGGGACGTCCCCTACTGTATATGCTGTTCCATTGTCCCCTAGTGGATGAAAGAGAAAAGAGGATTTTGGTACTAACCGATAAATCCATTTCTCTGAATCCACTCGGGGACACTGGGCGCCCGCCTCGGTGCGGTCAACCTGCTGTGTTCAAGGTTCTTGTTGATAGTGCAAACAGCGTTGGTTTTCTGTTAACAGAGTTCTAGGATGCGGTTTGTTTTGTTGTATGGTAGGCTCCTCACCATTGGTTTGTAATCTCATGTCCTATTCTCTCCGTCAAATTTTCCAAACTGAGGGATGAGGTGCGTGAAGGGGAGGAGCCGGCTGTGCAGACCATGTTTGATTTTAGATTGTGCCACACCTCCGGTTGCAAGCTTCACACCTCTACTGTATATGCTGTTCCAGTGTCCCCGAGTGGATTCAGAGAAATGGATTCATCGGTAAGTACAAAAATCTCTCTCTCTCTCTCTCTCTTTTATATATATATATATATATATATATATATATATATATGTGTGTGTGTGTGTATATATGTATATGTAGATATCAACAATTATACCCTTATCTTGCGCTACAACAAATGCAGCACCTCTTGAAATAACCCTTCTGCTAGAACAGGGTTAAAAATGGAAATAAATACAAATTCAGAGGGTGCATATAATTAATCTAATTGAAATTTTAAAATCAACCAGCAACCTATTATAATAAAAATGTATTGTGCAATTTAACATTCAATAAACTTGTTAAAACAGATTTAAAAAAAGTATCCGTTGTGCTCCTTTTGTTTGGGACTGCCTTGTATAAAAGAAATATCTTGATATCCAACGCGTTTTGTCCTTATGTGGACTTCATCAGGGGAAATCTGTTTAAGCTGGTCGATGAGGAAGAAAACAGAAAGAAAACAACAATTGTAGACACAATATTGTCATGGCTCAAAAAAGGAAGTAGAAGAAATACAATTCAAAAGATACAAAAACTTATCTATCTGAATTTCCAAAGATACACTCATTTTTATAACATTTCTTTAA